>NC_041389.1:1544713-1561868 GCF_002162155.2 Triticum dicoccoides | reverse complement strand
TGCCTCAAAAATCCAGCCACTACAAACCCCATGTCCCTCTACTCATGCTCATCTTCTTTACTGTGGCAACACTAATGTGTGTGTAGTACTACATCAAAACTTATGTGGTGCACTAGCACTCCTTGATGAAAACCCTGCCCATGAAATCCCGGAACCTCTGCGAGTAGAGCCTCGGGTCGACCGCGGAGATCGAGCTGGGGTCCGTCTGCAGCGACTTGTACGCGTGCTCCAGCCTCTTGCTGATGTCGTAGTCCCGGAGGATGTCGATGATCCCAAAGTAGAGGATGACGTCGTAGGCTTCGCCCCCGCTCTTGCTCCGGCCCGACAAGAATCCCCCGCCGCCAGAGAGGAACGGGTCGATGTCGCTCATGGATGTGAGCTCCGCTCGAGCTGGCATGTGTGCACCCAGTCTGGCCAACGGTTTCCTGAAGTTCCTAAGAGAAGATGGATTAAAAATGAACCTGAAACTGGAGTTGCCGACTGTCCAATTGGTATTACTAGTTATTATACAAGAACAGTTAGAAATGAACTTGGGGTTGGAGTTGCCAAGTGTCCAGTTGGTATTAGTTACATTACATATAAGAGAAAACGATGAACACGATAGAATAATTAAGGGACCGTGCTATCTCGGTATTACAGGTGGGGGGCGAGCAATCCAAATGATGCCAGAACATGCACTATGTGAAAACTAGGGACGGCAGCAATCAAGTTTGCACTATGTAATGGCGACAGCTCATGTTTTATACAAAAGGAGACGGACAATGCGACCCCAGGTGTAACATCTTAGGGGGGCAAGAACTAAGTGTAGCACTTGTCACTAAAACAAGGCATGTGTTCCATTATAACAAGTGTACGTATTTGCAAAAGGCGACATTTTAGTAACTGAAGCTCTGGGATCCAAAGTATTATTACTAAACATGTCGCTTTGGTAGTACAAAGTGAGTGATTACTACAATTGAAGTACTAGTAGCATGGAAGTAGTTGCCCATTCAGTAGAGTTCTGAGATAGCAACACATTTGGTGCCTTTTTTCTGACAGGGAAAACATTCAAAGTGGCTAAGCCAAGATGTCAGGAAAAGATTTTCTTCACCCTTTATGCTTAACAAGAGCAGGCTCATATTGCAAGCAACTTATTTGATCAAGTCCAGAAAAAAAATGTATCATGTCGTTTAGCAAACGTTTAAAGGGGTGACATCGAATTTCATTTTCATGCCACTGATATATGATGTTTACAGATATCTTAACATAGACAAAAGAGGCTCCACGGTTTAATCAGTCTCTATTTGATTATCAATTTATCGGTACTATTTATGACTAGATTTCATTTAATTCTGCAAGGGTCAAGAAGCTACAGAGATGCATATGTGTGCAAGCACTATTATGACGTACCGGTGATCGGCCATCTTGTCCAGATCTTTAGCTGAGAGGCACGGCTCAGACACGCTGACGCTGCTTTGGCATGCCGACACTATGTTGGCTGAAAGCTCTGGGTAATATGATTGCTCACGTTAGGGCGAAAAAACCATAATGTTGCCAAAATTCTGTACTTATTTAGCATTTAGCGGGATCATGTCTTCCTTCAAGTAACACCCAACTTGCTTACCAGGAGAAGTAGTAAAGGTAGATGATGCCATCTTTGATGCAGGGACAATATCATCGCAAAAGTGAACTCCAACCAATAGACTGTAATCCATGATGCCCTCCGATTCCAAGAAGGCGCAATCTCGCCTAAGTTGCCTAAAGAAAACAATAATGCCATTTCAGACTCAATGTTGCTGGAAGACAATAATATAGTTACGCTAGCATCACCAGGGAGGGCAGAAAGCGCATACTCATGAAGCTCTTTATACAGAGGGCGCTGCATCCGGAACGCAAAGTTGAGGTCCAAGTCCTTGAGCGTGGTTGCATCGCCGGTCTCTTCTTCAAACCTGTCGGATTTCCGGCCATAGGAGGAGCCTTTCAGATCGTAACGACGATGGATCCGGTGCTCCGAGCAGAACAGATTGCCCATTACGATGAACCGTACCTGCGAAAGAACATGTGTCATAGTGTCATGAACCAAGAAACGGTCAACATCAGGGAGCCAAGGTAGTTGTTGTTGGCATGTGGGAAGGGTCGCACACCTTGTGCCCACCATATGGCTTCACCGAGTGAACGCCGTAGAACCTTGTGATGAGGGAGTTCTTGTACCGTTCAACGTGTTTGTGGTAGCTCGGCAACATCCGAATCAACAACTACACAACAATGCAGAACACCAAAGAAGATGAATTAATCCTCGGCCAAAATTAATAAATAGTGTTCACAAATGATAAATAAAACTAATAAGCATGAATGTTGGTGTTACCTTGACTTCGGATTTCTTGACGGTCTTGATCATGAAGCGCTCGTCGTGCGTGAGGTAGAAGAAGCTGCCGCTCTTCCCAGGCGACGACAGCTCCCGCAGGGCGTCGTCCCCGCAGATGGCAAGCATGTAATCCGCCGGGTCGACGCCGAACAGCTTCCTCCTCATGTGCCTGTTATGTGAAGCAAACCAACATAAAAAGAAAGCAAGCAGAGTCAGTTATTACAGAGCAGCCTGCCTGATGCAGTTTCTGAACTGAATATGCACTGGACAGCTACTACCTGAAGACCATGGGGCAGTAGTCCTTCCACCGGAACTCGTCGGAGGAGTGCGGCGGCGTGGTCCTGGACCCCGCCGGCGGGAACCGCGTCCAGAACTTGTCCCGGGGATCGAAGTCGGCCCGGCTGAGCTCCCGCATCGGCCTCGCCGCCGACCTCCCCACCGCGTGCCTGATGCCGAGCTGCAGGTTGAGCATGAGGTGGTAGTTCCGGTGCCCCTTGGAGATGGTCTTCCCGGGCCGCCTCCACCGTTGCGGCGGCGGATTGGTGCGCGGGGTGGCGGCCTCGTCCGGCCACGCCACGGAGACGGAGACGGCGGCCTCTTTCTCTTTGGTGCCGTCGCCGGCGGAGTCCCAGATGCAGATCCGCGGCAAGGCGGGGGCTTTGGCCTCCGGCGAGCGGCTGGCGTTGCCCCCGGCATTGCCGGCGACGGCGTGGTGGGCGGTGGCCTTGCCGCGGCGGCAGGGGCAGGCGCAACCGTGCGTCGCGGTGGGCGAGGCGTGGGCATCTCCGTGGTGGGTGAGGCCTTGGTGGACACCTCCGTCTCCGTGGGCAGAAGCGACGGTCGCCGGCGCCACCCGCCTCATTGCTCCAGCATGAACCAGCTAATTGATTAGCGAGAGATGATATGAGAAGGAAGATTGGTTCAGCGGGGGTGGGTTTAGCGAGGAGGGGAGGGAGGGGTTAAGGTGACCAGGAGCATGAGGTGGCGGCCATTAACATCACCATCGCCATTGGCATTAGCAAAGAAAGGCAAAGGCAAAAGCAAAGCAACAGGGCAGCAGGGAGGGAGGAGATCGAGGAGGACGGCGCCGGAGAGAAGGCTGTCAGCCTTTGGCGTGGACGAGATTAGCGGAGCAAGCTATTTTAGTGAATGGGATTGGATTGGATTCATCATCATTTTATTTGATTGATGAAGATAATAACTAGGGCGGTAGGGTAGGATCCGTCGTTGCTGATTTTTACTACTACTGATTACTTAGTACCCATACGTGTACTACCTTGTATTCTATGTACGTATTTCTTTTTCACGAATACGCAAAGCTTGCGTATCATTCATTAAAAGGGAACTGGGGTAGGAGCACTAGGGCACTACGTACACAATAGGAACGGCGAAGATCCTAGTGCGAGCACGAGAGGAAATGGGTATGCTCAGCCCCAAACAGTCCGCGGAGACTACGGTGTAATAGTGACCAGAAAGGTGGTCCCAAGAACATATGCTTCCTCCTTGATGTCATGGAGAAGCCGTGAGGTGGAAGGGGTGGTGTCGTCGAAGACGCAAGAATTCCGATGGTTCCATATGAGCCAGGTTACCACGAGTATGAGCAAGGCGATCCCTTTCCGGTGAGCCGCCGGTGCCCTAGATGTCGAGACGTGCCACCAGTCCAAAAAACGCTCATTGGGCGCCGGGGCTAGTGCCTGGGGGTAGCACCATCTGAAACAGTCATGCCACACCTGGCGCGAGAATGGGCAGCCGACAAGGAGGTGCTCCATGGTCTCAGCTTCCTGATCGCAGAATAGACACATGGCATGCCGCGGGAGACCATGCCGAGCTAGACGAGCAGCGGTCCAACATCTGTCTTGGAGCGCAAGCCAGGCAAAGAACTTGGCACGGAGGGGCGCCCAGCTCCGCCATGTGAGTTGCCAGTGTGGCGCGGGTATAGACCGAGCGAAAAGGGCCACGTAGCATGATTTTGCGGAGTAGGTCCCGCTCTCAGTCCAACGTCGCGCGGAGGAGGTCTGGCTGATCCGAGAGGGCGATGTGCTGAAGGCGGCGCCAAAGCTCGATGTATTCCACCATGGCCTGACGATGACATGTACCTAGGGTAGGGTCCTAGGCCTGACCTACATGCCCTACCCAAGGACACTACACCGGAGGCCAAGACCTACAAAGATAGAAAGAAGATACCGACTGGAATCATCACAGAGTGCAACCCACTCGACACAAGATCCACTCGGATACCCCACTTCCACTCGACCGTTGTTATTCACTCGGAGTACAAGAATTCACTCGAAGGACAAAAGATCTAGAGCTACCCCTGGATAGCAACGGTCAGGCGTTCATTCCGTCGCCTTAAAGATCATTAAACATGAGCGTTACCAGTAACGTTTGTGACTTTCTCTCATTGAACCCTTGCGTAACTGAGGACTGTGAGGGGTCGGCGTACTCTATATAAGCCACCCATCCCCTCTGGCACAAGGGTTCGCACTCTCTGTAACTTAACACTCCAATCAACAAAGCCTCCACGGCACCGAGACGTAGGGCTGTTACCTCATCCGAGAGGGGCCCGAACTCGTAAATCCGAGTGTACAACCTCGCCGTAGCTAGACTTTGTCCTCTCCTACGTACCCTCATCTCTATTGTCAGATCCGTTCCCACGACAGCTGGCGCCCACCGTAGGGCAGGCGTCTTAGCGACTTCCGACGAGGTTGCGATCTTCGATCTCCATTGACATGGTTTCCAGCGGTGGATTGCCTCTGGGCCGCGAGATCCGTCTCGGCATGCTCACCTTCATCGCCGACGATTCGGCCTGGCTCCAGGAAGTCCCCCTCGACATCGGAGCACTCCCCATTGCGGGGCGGTGCACTTCCGCGCGAGTGCCTGCGGCGTCCTCTTGCAGCAGCCGTCGACTCAGTATCGGTCGACCTCGGTGGCATCTTCCCTCCCCGTTTCTCGCCGTCGCAAGCGATCCGGTTGCTCGCGGCTTTAGCGGTGGGTGAAGCACGCAGTGGTTCGGCAGTTGTCCACTCCTCAGATCGCAGCGATCGAGCCTGACGAGTCCCTTTATAGCTTGTTTGATCTGCCTTCTGACCATTCGGATTCGTTTTCCGAGTGTGAAAGTAATGATCCAGCGGTTGAAGTCTTTGTGGTTGGCCCCCAGCATAGTCCACCTGGATTTCCCCGTGGTGGAGGCGAAAGCAGTGGCCCATCACACGCTAACGACGAGTACTACCCACAGGCCCTCACTGTGGAGCAAAGAGAAGAGTTGTAGTGTTGGAATGAGAAACTCCTCCAGACCCCCATTGTTGGAGAGACTGTCGAGGCCCGGGCTTTGGAGGCCGCGCGTGTAGCCAATCTGGAAAACATGCGCGTCTGGAGGATCTCCGACGTTCACTCGATGATCGCGCTCACCGGTAGCCTCTGAATCCCAATTGACGTCAATGACAATTGTTCCCAACATGTTCCACTCGGGATGAGTTCCAGGTATTCCGCACTCCGGTACAGAATGCTACAGCGGCCGCGTATTGTAGATTCAATCCAGTCGTCCCGTTCCGAGGCTGGTAGAGGCCTAGAGCAGGTTCGGACGCTGCTTAGAGCGGCCGGGGAGTAGAATTCAGCTATGTCTCAGTCACGCAATCGGATTCACAGCAGATCCGTCGGGGCGGACATAGTTCAGTCCGCTCACAGCCAAGATCACCTCCGCGGCGTGAAGATCGTGGTTATTGCGAGGACCAGTACCTGGAACGAGGCCACAGGCAGTTTGATCCCCGGCATCACCGTGACGACCACCGTCAAGTGCGTACGCCCCCTCCGAGGGATGGTTCGTGCGTGCCCCGGGAGTATGATGACAGGCGCCCATTAATGTCTACTATACAACTTTATTCTTGTAGACTCGTGTCGGGCCCCCAAGCGCAGAATTTTGTAGGGCAGTAGCAATTTTTCCTCAAGTGGATGACCTAAGTGTTGGGGAACGTAGTAATTCAAAAAAAAATCATGCGATCACGCAAGATCTATCTAGGAGATGCATAGCAACAAGACAGGAGAGTGTGTCCACGTACCCTCGTAGACTGAAAGCGGAAGCGTTTAGTAACGGGTTGATGTAGTCGAACGTCTTCACAATCCAACCGATCCAAGTACCGAACGTACGGCACCTCCATGTTCAGCACACATTCAGCCCGATGACGTCCCTCGAGCTCTTGATCCAGTTGAGGGCGGGAGAGTTCCGTTAGCACGACGGCGTGGCGACAGTGTTGATGATGTTACCGGCGCAGGGTTTTGCCTAAGCACTACGATGGTATGACCGAGGTGTTAAACTATGGAGGGGGGGCACCGCACACGGATAAGAGAACAACTGTTGTGCTTTGGGGTGCCCCCTGCCCCCATATATAAAGGAGGGAGGAGGAGGAGGCCGGACAAGAGGGTGCGCGCTGATACGTCTCCGTCATATTTACTTTTCCAAACACTTTGCCCTTGTTTTGGACTCTAACTTGCATGATTTGAATGAAACTAACCTGGACTGACGCTGTTTTCAGCAGAACTGCCATGGTGTTATTTTTGTGCAGAAATAAAAGTTCTCGGAATGACCTAAAAATCCACGGAGCAACTTTTCAGAATTAATAAAAAATATTGGTGAAAGAATCAACGTCAAGGGGCCCACACCCTGTTCACGAGGGTGGGGGCGCCCCCTAGGGAGCGCCCCCTGCCTCGTGGCCCCCCTGAAGCTCCACCGACGTCAACTCCAACTCTATATATTCACTTTCACAGAGAAAAAAATCAGAGAGAAAGATTCATCGCGTTTTACGATGCGAAGCCACCGCCAAGCCCTAAACTCTATCGGGAGGGCTGATCTGGAGCCTGTTCGGGGCTCCGGAGAGGGGGGTTCGTTGCCGTCGTCATCATCAACCATCCTCCATCACCAATTTCATGATGCTCACCATCGTGCGTGAGTAATTCCATCGCAGGCTTGCTGGACAGTGATGGGTTGGATGAGATTTACTATGTAATCAAGTTAGTTTTGTTAGGGTTTGATCCCTAGTATCCACTATGTTCTGAGATTGATGTTGCTATGACTTTGCTATGCTTAAGGCTTGTCAGTAGGGTCCGAGTGCCATGATTTCAGATCTGAACCTATTATGTTTTCATGAATATATGTGAGTTTTTGATCCTATCTTGCAAGTCTATAGTCACCTACTGAAATATCTTTGCATATGGCCAATAAATCAACTTCTATGCCTGTCGGTATTTGTGAGGATGTGCCTGTTGTGGTTGCAAATGTTACTATCTTGCAAATGAGCTTTTATATTAGTGCCTTTTCTAGTTATCATTTCTCAGTAAAACAATAATTATTGGTTTGCTCACTTCCTTATACACATAGTATGGCATGTGTACGCACCAACCTATATCATAGAGTTCGCTCATACGCAAGATAGACACAAGCCAATCTATGACATCGTCGCATGTATGTATGGTCTACACATTTGGAGATTCGGGAGTCTTGGAAGAGGACTATATGCAGCATAGCATTGAATCTCAGCAAAAACAAAAAAAATATTGTGATTTGCAATAAGCACGGTGATTTGCAATAAGCATGGTTTCAAATTCTTGATTAACATTCATCATTTTTTAATAAGTGATCAACATTTTTTGTATACATGTTCAACATTGTCCGAACGCTTGTTCAACATTTTTCAAATATTTGTTCAACATTTTCAATACTTTATTAAACTTTTTTTTCAAATACTTGTTCAACAGATTTCAAATACTTGTTCAACATTTTTCAAATACTCATTCACCATTTTTCAAATACTTGTTCAACATTTTTTTAAATGCTTGATTAACATTTTTATATACACGATCAAGAAATTTCATCATTTTTATAATACATGGTAAATATATTTTTATACACATTCAACATTTATCAAAGCATTATGAGCATTTTTCAAATGTTATGTGAAGTACTGTTTTGTATAATATATGTTAAAACATTTAAAAGTGTAAACAAAACTAAAAAATGGAACCAAAAACGAAATAAACACATGAAAAGAAAAGAAAAGAAAATGAGGCAGTATACCTACCGCGAACCGGGCTAGCCCATATCCTCACACGCTTCAGCGAGTCTGAAGGGGCGACCGAGCTGGCCGTCCCATGAGCACGGGAGGCCACAACCTCTTTTTCCTGTTTTCTTATGTTCTTTTATTTTTTTATTCTTGTACTTTTGTTTATACTTCCAAATATTCCAAGAAAACTCATCAAAAAAATTTGAAAAATCCTGAACAAATATTTAAAAAATGTTTAACAAGTATTTGAAAAAAATGTCGATCATGTTCATGTATATAAAATTGTTGAACAAGTATATAAAAAATATATAATAAGTATTTAAAAAATGTTGAACAAGTGTTTGAGAAAATGTTGATAATGTATTTAAAAAATATCAAAGAAATATCTAAAGAAATGTAAAATAAGTATCTGAAAAATGTTGAACAAGTATTTGAGAAAATGCTAATCATGTTTAATTTTTTTTGAAAAAGTATTTAAAAAATGTTGAACAAGAATTTGAAAAAATATTGAACAAGTATTTGAGAAAATCCTGATCATGTTTATTTTTTTTTGAAAAAGTATTTAAAAAATGTTGAACAAGTATTTGAAAAAATGTTGAAAGAGCTTTTGAAAAAATATTTATCATGTATATAAGAACGTAGAACGAAAAACAAAAAGAAACAAAGAAAAACCAAAAAAGAAAGAAAATAAACCAAAGAAAAGAAGGAAATGAAAAAACTGAAGAAACAATGAAAATAAAAATGAAAATCAAACAAAAAATGCAGGACAAAATAGAAAATCAAGCAAAAAACAAAGAAAAAAGAGAAGAAAACCATGTCAAAGAAAAGAGGAAAAAACTTGAAAACCATGGAAAAACCGCGTCATTTGTCTCACAATCGCGCCCACAACTCAGCACGTGCAAGTCATGGGCACAGTGTCTAGCGTAGGCAGTCCTCTCCCAGGAGACTGGAGATCGATCTCTGTTTTCTACGGGCTCACTTACGCTCTGTTCGGAATCTCTCCCGTCCGCTCCACTCCACGGAGCTCCAGGAGCTCGGTTTGAGCTGCTCCGTGGAAATAAGCTGCAGTTTCCTCCGCTTCGGGAGCGCAGTCCAGGGAGCGGAGAGGAACCGAACATGCCTTTAATGTGAGAGCCTCCCACCCCAAGTACGGGCAGGGGTGCCCCTGTTTTTTTTTCGCTTTACTTTTTGAAAATGAATTATATTTAAAAATTGTTCATAAATTTTAAAATGTTCCTGATTTTAGAAAACAATCGACATTTCAAAAAATATTCAAAAATCTAAAAATTGGAAACGAATTATGAATTTTAAAAACTATTCGGAATTTTAGAAATTGTTCACAAATTTGAAATTATCACTAATTTCAAAACTATTTTTTTCAACTCAAAAATTGGTCGCAACCTCCTAAAATTTAAAGACAGTGTCAGAAGCACGCCGAGAAAGACCATTCGATAACCATCTCATTACATCTTGCTAGCTACATGTAGTCCATAGGGTCCAGGTCATCGACTCAAACGCTATCAGGACATCAACAGCTGATCGATGAACTCTATGACAAGCTGCCGTTGCTGTAACAGCATCAATATACTATATCCAGCTCTCAATATATATCTGGGATTATTAAATGAGTCCATGTCGACTATTTTTAGTAAAAGAATTTGAACGGGGGCACGGCGCCAATCATGCATCCACTCATCAGACTGTTTACAGAGAGGATTTGATCAGAGTACTCAGTCCAGCCAGTGAGACGAGAAAGACAAGCGATTTGGGCGATGAAATCCTCGGCGTGGCCGGCCATCCGCGCCACCGCTGACATGACATATGGAGGCCGGTCGGCTGTCGTTGTCGCCATTGCCGTTCTGTCCCTCCCTTGCTCTTTCTACTCTCCCATCTCCCGACCATCTCCGGTCTCCTATACAAGCCCACCCCGGCCTGTAATCTCCAGCGCCACCAGCCACAATGGGAGAAGCACAAGCAGCAGCGGCGGCCACCATCACCATGGGACAAGATGCCGAGAGGAAGGGGGTGGTGGTGCCGGCGCCGCGGCCGCGCAAGGGGGTGGCGTCCTGGGCGGTCGACCTGCTCGAGCGGCTCGCCGTCCGCCTCCGCCACGACGACAAGAAGGCCCAGCCGCTCCCCTGGCTCTCCGGCAACTTCGCCCCCGTGCCGGACGAGACCCCGCCCGCCGCCGGCCTCCCCGTCCGCGGACACCTCCCGGTCAGCATCCCTCTCCCTCCCTCACCCTTTCACATGATTTGTTTTCTAGACCAAATTACCATTTTCTCCGGCATTTTCTTGGAGCCATGCAGCCCTCTAGACCATCCTTTCCTTTCTATGTACAAAAGAAGATAATTCTTTCTTTTTGTTATCTGCAGAAGTGCTTGAATGGAGAATTTGTGAGGGTGGGGCCTAACCCCAAGTTTGCCCCTGTTGCAGGGTATCATTGGTACTAACTCTTAACTTGTTGACAATTTTCCTTCCAACAATTGAGGGCCACATTTCTAATTTTGGTGTTTCTGTGTTTTTTTTTTTGCAGGTTTGATGGGGATGGGTATGTGACACAATCCCTTTCTTTGCAATACTGTATATCTAGTTGTACCGGTTGCGTGCACGTTCATTTTCTCCTGTTTTCAATACGGTTCTACAACACACGATTTCCCGATAAGTCAAGCCTTAATCTATGATTCAAAACTATGGCTTCATGGTTGCATCAACTTGTACATTGTTTCTCACAGAATGATACATGCAATGCACATTAAAGATGGAAAAGCTACATATGTATCAAGGTACGTGAAGACTTCTCGCCTCGAGCAAGAAGAGTATTTTGGTGGAGCAAAGTTTACCAAGGTAAGGTTACATGTTTGACTAAAAAACCTGAATGTTCTTAGCAGCTAAATAATTATTATGTAACACTTCATTGTCACCATCTCCAACTATGCTCCCTTTTTCTGCGGAAAATGCTTCGATTTTCTTATTCATGCTTGCAACTTTCTTACTCTCTTAAGTTAGATCTAATATATACCGTGCATGTGTATGACTTAATCCAGCACTAAAACCCTCTTTCTCCCATATCTTGTGGGTTTAGTGAAGGCTATATAAGAAACCGGTTGTGCGCATACGTGAATTTTTCCCTCAATCTTTACAGATTGGAGATTTAAAGGGTGTTTTTGGATTGTTTATGGTTCTAATGCAAGAACTTAGGAAGAAACTTAATGTCTTAGATGCTACTTATGGAATTGGAACAGGTACCTCTTTACCTTAAGTAGTTACTGATGTATATCTACATATGTTTCATGGCCATTTTATTTTAGTGCCAATTTGTTCATTTGCTCCCTTCTTTTCCAGCTAATACTGCACTTATATATCATCATGGCAAACTCATGGCCCTGTCAGAATCAGATAAACCTTGTAAGTTATCGGTCTGTTAGCACAATTTGTTTCTATACTAGATCATGGCACACACATTGCTATGGGCATAATAATACCATATACTCTGCATGATAAAGGGCACATGACAAATGTGGAGCATGAGTTTCTATTTTTGTTTTCAGATGTTGTTAAGATCCTTGAAGATGGAGACCTGCAAACTCTTGGGTTGTTGGATTATGACAAGAGGTTGAAACATCCTTTCACCGCTCATCCAAAGATTGATCCATTTACAGGTACATTATAGTGAAAACATACTATTTCTTACTTACATTCATGAAAATTGGGTTAAATCATGTAGTTTTTATTCTTCTTTCAGATGAAATGTTCACCTTTGGGTACTCGCATGAACATCCCTATTGTACATATCGGGTCATCACCAAGGATGGAATTATGCTTGACCCTGTGCCGATAACAATACCTGAATCTGTGATGATGCATGACTTTGCCATTACAGAGAATTATTCCATATTTATGGACTTGCCAATGTTTTTTCGACCAAAGGTACATGACGATTTATGTACACAATAGTAAATGACATCAAGAATAAATATTTTCTGTAGGTTTTTCCCGTGTACCATTTCTTTCCCTCATGTTGAAGCATGCCAGTCAACATTTGTTTCACAATTGCATGGAATCAACATATTTTCCATTAACAATTGATAAATGGTTAATACTCCTCTTCATAATATGGTCTTATTGTAACCTGATGCATTCCTGTGTAAAGGAAATGGCGAAAAATGGTGAATTTATCTACAAGTTTGATCCTACAAAGAAAGCTCGGTTTGGCATACTCCAACGCTACGAAAAGGATGAAAAAACCATCAGATGGTTTGAACTCCCCAATTGCTTCATATTCCACAATGGTATGCCATCTCTAACTTTTTTCTTGGGCTCCGAATGTGCAATCTTTCTATATCAGTTGTTGCTAATTCAAAATAGCCCAGGAAACGTCGACTATAAAATGTAAATACAATTCTTTATCGCCCAACAATGTTGTTTGGCACCCATAGCATAAGTAAGAACTAAAATTGAAATAAACATGTTCAAGAAGATGAATTAAGTGCAACGTCAGTTCCTTGAGTAATTTTAGAATTGTGCATGAAAAAACCAAAAAATAAATAAGTTGATTTTGGGTGAGATCTAATTATTAAAAATTCACCAGAAAACAATCAGATGAAAATATGAATAAGATAGTGAAACCCATCTTGCTTCTTTTCTAGAGCACATATCAATCGATGCATTGTACTAATTATCTGTATTTTTCATTTCATGTTAATATTATTGAACTGATCATAAGATGCATATCTCTTCTCGCAGCTAATGCCTGGGAAGAGGGTGACGAAGTTATTCTGATTACATGTCGTCTCAACAACCTAGATTTGGACCAAGTGAATGGTCACCAAAGTGACCAGCTTGAGGATCCCGGGAATGAGCTGTATGTATACCCACAATATCAACCTTTTATTTTAATTCCATGTAACCAAATTCTTGCCCTAATGTTGTATCTTTCAGGTACGAGATGAGATTCAACATGAAAACAGGTGCTGCTTCGCAGAAGAAACTTTCAGTCTCTGCCATAGACTTTCCTCGAATCAATGAGAGCTATACTGGCAGGTACTTATATGGAGGTCTCACTTCAAAGTTTTTTTGTTCTATGATGCATATACCATAAAAATCACTATTAATATATGATAAAGCTTACATTTCAAAGTAAGATTCCTTTTGAGAACTATCGAACTTCCTCTCATCTGTTATTTTATTAAACACAGAAAGCAGCGGTACATCTACTGCACAATACTTGAGAGCACAGTGAAGGTGACTGGCATCTTAAAAATGATTGGCATCATAAAATTTGACCTACATGCGGAGCCAAAGAGCAGCAAGGAGCAACTTGAAGTTGGGGGGAATGTGAGTGGCATATATGACCTGGGGCCCGGTAGGTTTTGTTCGGAGGCGGTCTTCGTGCCCAAGGAGCCTGGTGTTTTAGGGGAAGAAGATGATGGGTACTTGATATTCTTTGTGCACGATGAAAACACAGGGTACTCCTTTCATTTCCTACATCACCAAGGGAAGATGCTACTGCTACATGGATGATGGAAATCTGAAGCTAATGTGATTAATTTTGTTTTCTTTGCATGTACTATGGATGCAGGAAATCTGAAGTAAATGTGATTGATGCCAAAACGATGTCTTCTGATCCAGTGGCGGTTATTGAGCTGCCAAGTCGGGTTCCTTATGGATTCCACGCCTTCTTTGTCAACGAGGTACTTTTCGGCTTGAAATGTGTTTGCTTATTTTATTTTATGAGATGTAATCATCAGGAGAAATATTGGTATTTGCAAATGGTAGCTGCTTTGTGTTGATGAAAAGAGAAACTAATGTTTGTGTTCTTTTGACAGGAACAACTAGGACATCAAGTAGAGCGGTGAAGAGCGATAAAAATGAAGCATTAGATGAAGAGGTTTTTTGTAATGGTGTGCGTGATGTAGTATCTTTTTGTTTGCCAGATCAGCGGGCTATGAAGGGTTTCACTTAGTTTTTCACCAATTTACTGGGCCAATATCTTCTTATTTAGTGAAAATGGCAAGTATTTTTGCCTTGTTTAAAAATATGTAGAGGAAAGTAGCATTGTAACATCCCAAAATTCTAAATTTTGGAATACTATATTAATTAAACAACATGGATTATCTGTAAAAATTGTCCATGGCGACCTTACAACACTGCAGAAAAGCCTCTTATTGAATGACACCATTATAGATATTTCCTAAAATTTACATCACATATGCATTTTTTCTGGAAATGTCATAAAGAGGTAATCGCATATGAGTTTTACTAGAAGAAAATTTGTATATCACAGGTGGTTCTTAAACAAAAAATGTGCTACTAACCCCCATCGATCGTCGCTTCTTTCTCGGATCGTCTCCCTCTTCGTCCAAATCCCATCAGGAACTTCCCCTCCTCCACTCATCTTCGCTTCCCTTCCACCTCTTCCACCATGTCAACTAGGGTTACTTCGGCATGTGGGACGAGGACCACCAATTCCCTACACATGTGGGTACCGTGTCTCTACATTGCCAGGAGGAGCATATTGAGAGGTGAAGCAACCCTTGATCTTCTACTACCAATGTGACAAGAGGAACGGTTGTCGATGCCAAAGCTAGGAGGCGGTGGTAGCTTCTTCAGCAATCCTTGCGGGTTGACCTTTGTAGTGGCAGGGAGGCATTCGAGCATAAAATCACCATTTTCTGTGTGTTTTAAATCTCTATCTCAGAAGGTAATGTGAGTCAATCTTTGACCTTTCTTTTTATTGGCGACTTAATTTTAACCAGCAATCGGTAAGTAAAACCGACTTGATGACCATGAAGAACCGTTTCTATGGACATATCTCTGGTAGTGCTAGCTAGGTGGCATCCCATTAACAGTACACACCCCGTAAAAAATAGTACATAATGTATGACTTCCAACATGCGGGTGAATGGTTAGGAGGGTGGTTGAACCCTCAACACACCATGGATCAAATCACATGTTTGACAACGTCACTTGCTTCATGGAGGTGTGATATTCTTAAAGTAAGAGACATCACCCCCCAACAACGAGGTCATTGTGTTCACTCGGTGTTTTTTTACCTAATATTGGGTATACATGGGTGAGCGTAGGTACCTATTGTTTGTCTTGAAAATTTCCAATAATATTTTATGACAACGATAAAATGGAACATGGATTCATCAATCGGGCTAGCGGACGACTCGGAGATATATAGTATCTTCCAAGCAAAAGGGAATCTCCATGGATCTATATTTCAGGCTAGCTTTTACGAACAAAAGGCTCACCGTACCTCAACTAGCGCTAAGGGAATGTTGATAGAGGAACATGCTCTGATCAAGCCAAAGTTGGGTATACACTATAGCTTAGTTACGCGCACGCAAAAGCTAAATGAAGGACCATAGGGATGCAAGTCGGATCCGTCCGTGAAGTGAAAATTACACTAATCCTCATTACTTTAATAATCATCTTAGTTTAACTTTCCTGTTTGCGGACATGCGAACACCGTCCGCTTGCATCCCTAGAGGACGAGCTCATTTTTGTGAATAATTTAAAACCCACATTTTGAAGTTTCAAAAACAATCTGAAAAATAATCACACACGTTCGTACGGATCTATACTACACGTGTGTAAAATATGAAGATGATAGATGCACTGTTCACTGTTAAAATGCACAAATTTATCTTTTTTCTGTAGCTATCACCATAATGTGTCTCATTGTCAGGCTTTGAACACATGTAAATTTTGAATGCATCATGAGAAAAATCAGACGTTTCTACGACTTTTAGTCGATGTTCTTGAGCATGGTTGCACCATAAGCTTAGGTGCAGCTCGTACGTGCTCTCGAACTATGGAACTATGATACCAATAACTACACACATAAATGCATACATGTTACATTTTGGCATGTATGTATGGTCTGTGTATGTGCACGATGCAAGTACAAAGAAATTTAGTCATGTGCCTGTAAATCAAATATACCCTAAAGTGAGTGAGGAAAGGAAAGAAAAGCTGTGGCTAGGCGTCGTTGCTCACCTGCTGCTAGCTGTACTTACGTACGATCAATCGATCGATCCGTTGATGGATGTGCTTTATCGTCAGGTAGATGGCGATAAGATCGTGCAGGTGCAGGCCAAAGACTGGAATGTTGGATGGAGCACCGGCCATTCGTATGGATAAGCTTTCTATGGCCATGTTATTTTGAGAAGACATAATTGCCTTGTTAGTATACTTGAAGTATTATTGTTTTTATGTCAATATTAAACTTTTGTTTTGAATCTTATGGATCTGAATATTCATGCCACAATAAAGGAAATTATATGGATAAATATGTTAGGTGGCATTCCATACAAAAATTTTGTTTCGAAATATGTGAACTTTGTTCCATTTTTGCAAAATAATTTGAAACCACATTTTTTTTCAATTCACAAAAAAAATCAAGTTCATGAATTTTTCTTGAATTCATGAACTTTCTCTAAAATTTCTGAACTTTTTTTGAGTTTGTCAACATTTTCTTAAGAATTACTGAGTTTTTTTTCAATTTCATAAGTGTTTTTGAAGCTATGAACCTTTTCAAACTCACGAACATTTCCAATTTTAAATATTTGAAAAGTCAACTATCAACTGGTCAAACAATTGAACCAGGCGAGCGAGCGATCTAGGGCGAGCCAGCAAGCGCACGATGTATATCTGGGACGACCCATGATGCGCGGGCGTGAGCGTCGGTTGGAGTTTGCAGCGCCAAATGCGCTGTATACGAGCCCTCCATAAAAAAATACCTCAGCCT
>NC_041389.1:1490331-1544333 GCF_002162155.2 Triticum dicoccoides | reverse complement strand
GCCAGCAACTCCTATTCCTATCATCCTTTTTTTCTTGTGAATATTTCCTATCATCTTATTGCTGATCATAAAAATATATATTCCTATTCGGCTTTATGGCGCTGGTTCTTTGGTTTTCATACGCACCGCACACACCTTCCTCACTCGTGGTCGCGAGCTCTACCCATTTACGTTTTTTTATCGACACAGATCGCTGGTTGTACACCGTAATACTGAAAAAAAGAAACATAACGCGCCAGGTTTTCACGAGCGAGTTTGATTTTCTTATTTTAAAAAACTTCTAGATGCTTCCCTATTTGTTCTTCTTGTTCGGCTGGTTTTTGTAATTCCGCCTTTCCTTTTCCTTTTCCTTTTTTCCCTTTTCCTTTTTAATTTTTCCTCCGGCCTTTCCCCCTTTTGTCTTCTTTTTCTATAATCATAAACATTTTGGCAATTCATGATTTTTATCTAAATTCATGAACAACATTTTAAATTCATCAACTTTTATTAAATTCACAATTTTTTCAAATTCATGAAAAGTTTTCACAATGGTGAACATTTTTTTTCAAGCCGCACACTTTTTTTAAAATTAGCAAATTTTTCTGAGTTGCTGAAAATTTCTTTAATTCGTAAATTGTTTCTAAAACATGTGAACTTTGTTCCAGTTCGCAAAATAATTTGAAGGCACAAACTTTTTTCAAATTCACTTTTTATGAGTTCGTGAATGTTTCTTGATTTCATGAACTTTTGTGAATTTTGAAAAAAAAATTGAGGTTGTCAACATTTTGTTTTTAGAATAGGGGAGCTTTTTTTTTCAAATTCATGAAGTTTTCTTTTGAAGCTGTGAACCTTTTCAAACTCGCAGTTTTTTTGCAATTTTTTATATATGTTTAGTTTGTTTAACATTTTTTAATAGTCAACTATCAACCGGTCAATGATCAACTAGTCAACGAGTTAAACCAGGCGAGCGAGCGATGTAGGGTAAGCAAACAGGCGGGCGAGCAAGCACGTGATGTATAGCTGCGCCGGCCCAAGATATGTGGGCGTGAGCGCCAGCTGGACTTTGCGGCGCGACAAGCGCGGTATAGGAGTATTCAATAAAAGACACCTCAGCCACCCGATAGAGGGGAAGTTGCATCTCCCCCAAATCATGGTGGGAGGGGAAATATGTTGATCATAAAACATATTCCTATTCGGTGTTTTATGGCACTGGTTACTTTGTTTTTCATACACACCGCACACCCACCCCCTTCGCTCGTGGGCAACTTTATCCATAAGTGCTATAGAGTCTATCAAAATTAACACTATGGGGTTGAGTACCCCTAATATCATCTTCTCAACACCCAAGTCTTTTCGGAGACTTTCTCGCATGCATGGTTAACACTTCCTTTTTACAAACTGGTCCCATGGCAAGTCTTGTTTATGTAAATTAAACAGAACAGAGATTACTAAATTATTTTCCCTACAAGAACAAAACCTTTGTTTTAACCTTTACAGATACTACTGCTACAACTATTCTAAAAAATATAAGTGCAAGAGATGAGAGTCATAGGACATACCTTTACGATCATGAATTTCCATACTTCTCTTCCTTAGGGACAAGTTCCTCGCTGCCTGGTGTACATCAACTTTCTGTGAAAATAAACAAGATTGCGAACGGAAAAGGGGGCAAAAGGAAAGGAGCAAAGCAATAAATAAATATTATTCTATTTTCCATTTTTTGAAATCTAACTTGCAAAAGAATTTGCAACCGGCAAAAGAAAAAAAAGAAAAAAAAGCACAGTGTTGGAGCAAACCAAACACGAGTGTTTGAAACCCAGCAAGCTGATGTACAACCTCATTACAACCTTAACAATAAATTCCGTCACATATTGATGTAGACATGGACATAAACTCCCAAGCTTAAGCTTTTGCAAGCCCAAGCCGGTGAGATCATTGCGGTGGTGGGTAGTTCTGAGTCCTTCCTTGGCTCCATTTGGAGAAGTTGTCAGCCATGTACGCGGAGGTGTTTCGAAGGGATGCGGCGAGGTTGCTCATGCTATTTATGGAGTCATCGAGGTTATGGATGTCAACATACATGGTGTATAGCACATCTTCTGGTGCATCTTCTTGGGGTTGCTCATCCTTACCAGAAACTATTCTAAGCAATTGTCTGTCCTTACCAGAAAAACAATAATTTGTATCACTGTGCTGCACGGCAGTTTTGTCTCGGTGTATGTTTATATATAAATATTTGTGACTATTCATCATGAAATATCTAGCATGTTTATGTCATCCAGTCACCTGATTCTCAGATAATCCCCATTATATAATTTGCAAGTTTGATTGGTTCTTGTTACTAACTAAAAAATATATTAATTGTTGATGCACCGGCTACTACGGTGCCAGCATATATATATGCTTCTAGCTAGATAATTAAACTACTGATATGCTGGATATGCCAAAAATAAGGTACTATCAGTACACCTATAATTTGCGGCGCACAAACTAAAGCACTCTTAAAGTATGAATGTCTAGCTAAGGTTAACCGCCGGCCTAGGTATTCCATGGCATATATCCGTACGACGTAGGGCATTTAATTTGCAATTGCCTTTTCTTTCATTCTTCTTCTTTGACTCTGCATGCATATATGCTACTGTACTTAATTAAGTAAGATCAGTGAGAGGCCAGCTAACTGCTAGCAGGAGTATTCCATCCTTTCTGCTTCCCTGCCGTTCACCCATTTGTCATTCCCGGGAGGAGAGTACATGCATGGTGCTCTTACGTAGAAGTACTACTTAAGTACATGTAGGTAGGTCAACATGGTGGTCGACCATGTAGGTACATGCATTTCACTTCTGTTGTTATGCTTAATACTTTGGTGGTTATGCTTCCTACTTTGGTTGCTCGTGCTTACCAGGCAGATTATTCGCCCTTCATTCTTCATGGTATTGTCAACTCAATCATGTCCTTAGTATATGTAGGCAAACGTCTGTCGACAACCCCCTGCCAAAAGGAAAACATCGGCCGACCATTGGAATCCAGCATTCCACTTTTGTTCTCGTGCTTAATACTTATTTCACCGTTATGCTTACGATGTTGTTTATTCGCCGTTCATTACCTCTTCATGGTATTGTCCACTATGTTTTATCCTTCACACAAAATCCCATTGACAAGTTCACAATAGGAACCAAACAGGTAGGGACTTTTTAGGGACTTGAGACTTATAAGTTGGGACTAAAAAAAGTCCTAGGACTTATGAACCAAACAGGGCCTTAATTATGCAGTGAGAGCATGTGGTGATGTTCTTTTTTCATATGCATGCATGATCAGTAGTATCAGGTAATTAAGAGCATAATGCAAATGCAAAATATAGTTATATATTTATGCAGGGAGGAGGACGAGATGAGCAAGATTCCATTCTCTTTTCAGCTCCTCTCTTTCTGGCTCCTTTCCATCGATATGGAATAGAATATATGTGCAGCAGGGGGCATGGGTACCAAATTGTTCTAATGATTTAATCATTCTCTTTTCTCCCCCTCCTCTTAATTCTTTCAAGTGGTACTGTACTCCATGCTTATAGATGGCATTTAGTTCTCTTGGATATGGGTGCATATTCGTGTCTATTCTTTCATCTCTTGGTATTTTCAACATTGGATCGAATTATTCTAGTGCTGCTTCTATTTCAAGCCGAATACCCATACCTTCAAAGAAAAAATAAATTTCTTGTTTGCATTGTTCAAATGAAACTACTACTAGGTCCCTAATTCCCTCGGAAAAGTTCATACTTTTACCAGAGAGTACCGGGTTTGATATAAATCCCTGTAAAAAAATTAAGATAAATAGTATTATCTATAAAACAAAAATTACTTAACTAGCTATATGACTAGGTAATTGTAAGACTTTTTTTTTGACAAACACAGTAGGTGCTCTGTTTTCATTAAGAATGGGGAGAATTTGAATCTGTGATCACAAGTGTGACCAGGCAACCACGTGACACACATGTGATAAGCAATCCAAACTTTTCAAAAAAAAGTGTGACGATGCATGGAACTCAACAAAGAGGAAATACACTAAAGACATATATTTTAAAGGGAACCCCTCATCAAATCACCTCTTGCAGGATGCCAAAATTGTCTATAATTAAACATGCTATATACTGATCGCCGTCATGTGTTTAACTTCGAAAATCCTCCGGTTGTGCTTGTTCCATAGATGCCAGATCGTGTAAAAAGTGAGTACCAAACCTGTCTTGCGCTCTCCTTTTTCTCAACCCGTTTGGGAAGATTAGCCCACCATGCATTGTTGGATGCCAGTAGTCGTGTCAACGGCGTTACGCGCCTGGTCAGGTCTGGAGCCCATATAAATTTCCAAAATGACAAATAAGGTAGCAAAATCCTTTTTAGGAAGTAAAGTCTTGGTCAAACTGATTTCGACGAGCCAAGTGTAGCCACATGGCGCAACCGAGATCGTTGTCACACCCTTTTAATTAGCTTGCAAACGACGTTGCACCGCTTTCCGATTTACACGTCGTGGTTCCTGCACCGTTCGATGTGGCGCGGTATCTGATCAGATGGCCCCGGTCGACCGTTGTGTCCTCACTTTGTCCTCTAGTTGTCCCTGACGAGAGAAAGGAAAATGAAACAAAAAGATTGGGTATTCGGTGCATCACTAGCTAGCGAGCTATAGCTAGCTGAAAAGGATGGACCAATGGAAATGGAATCAGAGGAGGCTAAGCAAAACAAAGCAGTAGTAAAGGCCAAACTAAAGCAACGGAGAAAGAGATTCTTTTGCATGCTTAGCTCGGTGTGGGCCCATCCACTCCCAGAATGGAACTTGTAGCCAGCTCAAAGTATGTAGTTTAAATTGATTGGAATGAGATGCATGGAGAACAATTGCTGATTTCATCGGGGAAAGCTCTATGTGCATTGCCTTTTTTGTTAGTTGTATATTATTGTTAGTGGAGATGTACGATGTGTGCACTTTGATGTTTTATTGTATTCGAGACTAACTAATGACCCACTCAAGTCAAAAGTCATGAAAAATGTATCCAGTTTTCCCCCTTGTATATATGTACATTGTTGATGAAGTGTGAACTTGAAATCTTTGGTAAAAGAATGTCCACTTCTGTTCCTTGCAAAAAAGAACAAGGGAGAAGGGCCAAGTCAAAAGAAATGTAATTTGTAAGTGTGTAACCTATTTTTTGATAGTTTATAAACGGAAAAACTGCTAGATTTATAGGTTAAACATATCATCGACCGGACAACTTCTTCTAGAAGTTCTCTAAAGGTATCTGGGCCTGCTCATATGATATTTTTTTCTTATATGTATTGATAAATAATTAATTTAAAGAAAAAAGGAAGTCTCTTTGACTAACTGAGTGCAATTTGGCCCATAGGAAAATTAATTTTCTAATACTTTTGTCTCGTAAATATTAAAGCTTCATCAGAAAAATTCCCTAAGAGCATGGTTAATAGTATAGCTAGCTGCTAGCTATATGAGCATGTCATGCCATCAAGAGTTAGCATTATCAATTACTCATACAATAGTGCTGACTACAAAGTTGGCTATAACCTTACAACTTCTTTCTTTTACTTTCTCTCTATCTCTTTTATCACATTAAATGTTTTTAGCTAGGAGCACAATTAGAGGTGGGCTCTTGCATAAGAGCCCAGTCCTTCACTTTTTCCGTGCCTCTCATCTCCTTGGAGGCAAAAGTGGCATGTAAGCAGGTTTATAATCCACTATTATACTTGCTCTAAAGATTGAAATTGCAGTAATAAATAAGTTCTAATTATCACAAGAAGGTCATAATTAGCCACTCCCTTGAATCCATATTAATTGCCGTTGATATCAACAACAATTAATACTGATGGGAGCGAGTATCTTTGTTCGAGATTGGAGATGGGAGCGAGTAGCTAACTAGAGACAAATAGGAATGTCACAAGTAGCTCTTGCTCTTCAATCTAGAGATGGTCGAAAATTAATGATTGTAAGTTGGATATCTGTGGTGTGCAAAGTTCCCGGGATATGCTTGTTGTTCCTCAAGGTAGTATGAGTCACGCTTGTAAATAAGTGCGTGAAAAGACGTAAAATCTATATGGAGCATCGAAGAGCATGCATGTGCGTGGATCTTTGCAAAATCTCAAGCTAGGCATGGAGTGACAGTGATGGTATCTACGGTGTCAGCTCCTCTATATCTTCTTTTGGACTAACACCCACACCAAACCATTTCATTGCATGCAGCACAGATTCTGAGACCGGCCTACCTATGACTGTACTAGTGCGTACGGATGAAAATCATGCATCAACCAGGACCAGACGTGTCGATCTTCCAACTAAAGCAGAGCTACGGAGAGGAGTATATATGGAAGAAACAAATGGCCGGTGCTCCGTCCGACATATCAATCTTTGGCCTGCACCTGCAGGATCTTATCGCCATCCGTCGATCGTACGTATGTAGAGCTTTTGTGTCCTTTCCTCGTCACCTTTGGGACCTGTTTGATTCGCCAGATTCTCAAAACATTGGATCAAATTTCTTTGGATTTGCATGATGATAAAATGTAGCATGGATGCTAATAGTTCCACGGTTCGAGACTGCGTATCCGGTGCATCTGAGCTTGTGGTTTTTCGCATCATATTCACGTACAAGTTACATGTACATCTATATGTTGTCCTAAATACTAATTAAAATCCGAGTTCGAACTTAGCCCATAAAAACGAATAATAAATTGAAATCTGATTTTGGAAAGGTCACCTCACATTTAAACTAAGGGCCGACTATTTTCTACTTGTGGTACAAAAAATTTGGCGTTGGTCGACTTTCTTTGGATTTCAACCCAACGTCCCGGCATTGCCTTCTTCCTTTCGAACCCCCTCCTGCCCTTCCCATGGACTCATCTCTGGCGGCAAAGCCGCAACTTGCTGCTTCCCCGCCTACAGCTAGGTCTTGACAAGCCTTACGGGCGACACCATTGACACTTGACAGTGGTGGTGTCCCTGTCTCAGGCACAGTTTTCTCCAATCTGAGCGATCGTTGCAGTGACATCCGCACTTGTCAATCTGCTTCCTCGCCTCATCCGGCACTCCGACGAGTTTTTACCGAGGCCTCGCCGGGGACACAACTCGGCCTCGTAGCTCTCCGATTCCTCCCCACCAAAACACGTTAAAATAACTACCACAATAACTGTATTAATTTGCATCTTTTCCTGAGCCGTATGCTGGATTTTGATTTCAAAATCTGTGATATGGTAATTGCATGTTTACAAACTTAAATAGAGTGGTGCCCTAGATAGTTCTTTCAACTACGTATGCATGAACTGAGCAGCTAGCTGTTTGTGTACAAACAACCAAGCTAAAGTGTCTACCTAATTTTTCTGAAATTCGCAGGGGCACGCAGGAGCAGGAGCACGCACCTGCGCATTCCTGCTCGGCCACCCAATTGCCTCGTGATCCATGAAGTAGTCTGATCCCGCTCAAGGGCATAATATTAAGTTTTAGTCTTTGAAACTTACGAGTTTGCATCTGAAACTTACGATTTTCTCGGTTGCTCACATCAAGTTTTTGAAACTCAAAGCATTTTTTTGTCATTCATAGGTACTAAAGTTCTGATTTCATTGATCGCTCGTACTAAGTTTCAAAAGTTAAAACTTAACAAAAAAATTAACTAACTCTTCCAAACATAAAAATGGATCTTATATGAAAGTGTAACTTAATTTGGACTTTTGTTTCAAAAGATATAAAAGTTTTAAAATCGAACGCCAAAAGAAAAAACACGCATGAGGGACTCAGTGCCCCCGCACCTGGGCGCCATCAATCCTCTCCCCCTAACTCGGCTTGTTAGAGCATTTTCCTCAACCAACATGCACTATCGCTCGCTGAGGTACAGTGAGTCTTCGTTCATATCAGCTAGCCTGGATTATAGATCCATGAAGATTCCCTTTTGCTTCAAAGATACTATATCATCATAGTCGTCCCCATCCGAGCCGATAGATACATTCATGTTCCCATTTTGTCATCGTCATCATTTTTGGTTGGAAAGTTTGAAGACAAGCTAGGTACCTATGCACATCCGTGTATGAAAACTTAAAAAAGAAGAAAAGACAACGAGCGCACACAACAGCTCATCTTCGGAAATGTTGTCTCTTCACTGAAAGAGTATTCCGCCTTCATGAAGCAAGCAAAGCCGTTGTCAACAATAATGTGGTGATCCCCAGTGGACTGAATGTACAATCACCCTCCTAACCAAGCAACCACATGTTGGTTCCCTAAAAATATGTAATGTTAATTTGACACCACCTAGCTAACACTACCATAGATACGTCATAGAAACGGTTCCTCATTCATTAGGGATGGCTTTACCTACCGGATCAAAGATCGACCTCAGCGGCGCCAATAGGTGAAACCCTAGCACCCATGGTGGACGTTTCGTTTGTGGTGGTCAGCAGTGCGAATTCAACATTTCTATGCACGAATCATGTGCGCCGGCACGCAGGTTGGTGCAGCTCAGCGGCGGTGGGGTTTGTCAAATCAGACGGGCCTGACATGATGCACTGGTCATTTGGCCGGTCACATTGGGATGTTGTGTGAGGCGCAACACGCCTCTCCCCCCACTGCTACCGGAGAATGTTACTGATGTGATGCATCTGGTAGGGACGACTACCAGGCACGATCATGGCGTGCACGACAACAGTCAGCAAGATGGCGGTGCGATAGTAACCAGAAGAGATGGGATGGTATCTTTCCTTACGACATTTTCTCCCGGGACAGGCTAGTTCTATGTGGGCAGGTCGGTAGAATGGCAGGCGGTGACTATGGCAACATGCCTCAGGATGCTCTCAAGAAAACTCAGGATCTTTCCTTATGGCTTAATCAGCGCGTCATTAGTTTGTGATTGGTTCGAAGACCTGCTTCGGTTTCATAGCCCTTGGGCTGACGTCTGGTTGGATTAGCCATCATCTGCATGCGAGCATTGTTTCATTTTTGAAGGCGTTGTCTTGGAGTGTTACGTCTTTTATCTACTAATATGTCATGGTAGATTTGGTGGTACGATTTGGGGATGCTGTCGCGAGGCATGTCTTATTGGATTGCCTTAAGATTTTTCGAGGCCTTCTATGTAAGCCAATTTGTTCAGTGTTCTCTATAATTAATAATATATGGTTGTATGCATCACTCAACATAGAGGCCAAGGGTATTCCCCTCTTTTTGAAAAAAGGGACGCCTTTACTTATCTCCTTCCACTTTATATTAAGTAGAAAACGAGAAGACAAGGTCAAATATTGACTAACATAACTTAATGAGTTAGAGATTTAACATACACTGAAATGATGCTATTTTGTTCGAATGTCACCTCCGCACTTCGAAAATGAACCCACAAGAACTATTGATGAAGTTGCCATTACCTCCTAGATGCTTCATCATGGACAAGCCACTACTAGGGAAAAACCTAGCAGTAGCGCGGGTCAGGTGTATCAGTAGCGTGGGCACCCGCGCTACTGATATGGTGCTACAGCTAACTTATAGCAGTAACGCGTGTTGACATGCGCTACTGCTATACATGGTTAGCAGTAGTGAGCTTTGTCGTAAAGCGCTACTGCTAATAGCTGCAGCTCGTTGAAGTAAGCCGCTCTACTGGTAATAACTCATTGCTGCTAACTTTACTCCCCTCGCTACTGCTAGTTTTATTAGTTTCTAATTTTTTTCTGCATATTTGTTTTATATTTGAACAGGCTTTATACATTAATCTTTAGCAAATCATACACATACAAATGTATTCATAGCATATACATACAAATAGTCTCATCAAATCATGTCATCATCATAATCATCATCCAACACAAAGTGGTCTCTCGTTATCATCTGGAAAATAGCGATGCAAGTGTCGAATGCTTGCAACTACATCATCATCCATCTAAATAATATATACGCGAGAAGAGCTATCACTGTGAGTGAGAGCGGAACTATGCAGTACATGAGGCGGCGGTTATGAGTTCTCTCACGTGCTAGCATGAACCTCAAGTAACTAGCTTCTGCTTCTTGTCTGCTTTTGAAGCCTTTATGGCTGACGCCCAAGACCCACTCCACTTGCGCCTGACACTCAGGCCACTCATCGTAGACTCTCGGAACCTTCCCTTTGTACATGACATAGCACTGCTTCTTCGCCATCGAGAATCTAGGTACACGTTAGAGATGCATCTTCATCAAGAGAATGTACAATCATATGCAACAAAATATACTTGAGCAACATGAAAAAGAAAGGGATAGCAACTAGATGCAACATATAGTGAACATAAATAATCAATGCAGTTTCATCGTACGCAAACTAATTAACTAGAGGTACTCAGTTCATTGTACCCAAACTAACAAAGTAGCGTTACGCAAGTTCGGTACAGATCGTGGACATCACAAAGTTTCATCGCTATAGAAAGTATACAAGTTCAACCGACACATATCATCATCATCGGCATTGTAAATCACTAGAAGTTCCATCCTTCCATATCATCGAGGATGCACCCTAGCTTCTTGAACGGCGTGAGGTCCTGACGTTGCATGCCTATGCGAGTTTGCATGCTAGCTCGCATTATAGTGCCATGGTGGAACATCCCCTTCTCTTTGACGACTTCTTTCACGATGATCGTCGCAATGTCCCTCTGGTTGCAAAAGAAGTCATCTCTAAGTTTATAGTCCTCTTTAAGGTAACTAACGATAATTTTGACTGGTGTCCAGTGATGCACTCTTGCATCACTATTGTGACCCCTTGCCAAACTCATAGTAAGGCACACAGCTGGTCTGGTACACAGCATGGCATACTTTTATAGAACCTATGGCTGAGGCATATGGAATGACTTTCATTCTCTCTTTATTTTCTGCCATGGTCGGGTTTTGAGTCTTTACTCAATTTCACACCTTACCATACAGGCAAGAACTCCTTCTTTGACCGATCCATTTTTAACCCCTTCAAAATCTTGTCAAGGTATGTACTCATTGAAATTCTTATCAAACATCTTGATCTATCTCTATAGATCTTGATGCCCAATATGTAAGCAGCTTCACCGAGGTCTTTCATCGAAAACTTGTATTCAAGTATCCTTTTATGCTATCTAGAAATTCTACATCATTTCCAATCAACAATATGTCATCCACATATAATATTAGAAATGCTATATAAAGAGCTCCCACTCACTTTGTTGTAAATACAGGCTTCACCTAAAGTCTGTATAAAACCATATGCTTTGATCACTTCATCAAAGAGTATATTCCAACTCCGAGGTGATTCCACCAGTCCATAGATGGATTGCTGGAGCTTGCACACTTTCTTAGGACCTTTACGACAAGACCTTCTGGTTGCATCATATACAACTCTTCTTAGAGATATCTATTTAAGGAATGCAATTTTTTCACCCATTTGCCAGATTTCATAAAATGTGGCAATTGCTAACATGATTTGGATGGACTTAAGCATCTCTAAGATTGAGAAAGTCTCATCGTAGTAAACCCCTTGAACTTTTCAAAAACATTTTGAGACAAGTCGAGCTTTGTAGACGGTAATATTACCATCAACATAAGTCTTCTTTTTGAAGATCCATTTATTCTCTATGGATTGCCAATCATCAGGCAAGTCCACCAAAGTCCACACTTTGTTCTCATACATGGATCCTATCTCAGATTTCATGGCCTCAAGCCATTTATCGGAATCTAGGCTCATCATAGATTCTTCGTAGTTCGTAGGTTTGTCATGGTCTAGTAACATGACTTCAATTCCAGAATAGGATTACCGTACCACTCTGGTGTTGATCCTGTTCTGGTTGACCTATGAGGTTCGGTAGTAATTTCATCTGAAGTTTCATGATCATCATCATTAGCTTCCTCTCTAGTTAGTGTAGGCATCACCGGAATAGATTTCTCTGATGAGCTACTTTCCAAATTGAGAGAAGGTACAATTACCTTATCACGTTCTACTTTCCTCCCATTCACTTCTTTTGAGAGAAACTCCTTCCCTAGAAAGGTTCCATTTTTGGCAACAAAGATCTTGCCTTCGGATCTGTGGTAGAAGGTGTACCCAATTGTTTCCTTAGGGTATCCTATGAAGACATATTTCTCCTATTTGGGTTCGAGTTATCAGGCTGAAGCCTTTTGACATAAGCATAGCATCCCCAAACTTTAAGAAACGACAGCTTAGGTTTATTGACAAACCACAATCCATACTGTGTCGTCTCAACGGATTTTGATCGTGCCCTATTTAACGTGATTGCAGCTGTCTCTAATGCATAACCCCAAAATGATAGTGGTAGATCGGTTAGACACATCATAGATCGCACCATATCAAATAAAGTACGGTTATGATGTTCGGACACACCATTACGCCCTGGTGTTCCAGGTGGCGTGAGTTGTGAAACTATTCCACATTGTTTAAAATGAAGGCCAAACTCATAAACCAAATATTCACCTCCACGATCAGATCGTAGAAACTTTACTTTCTTGTTACGATGATTTTCCACTTCGTTCTGAAATTCTTTTGAACTTTCTAATGTTTCAGACTTGTGTTTCATTAAGTAGATATATCCATATCTGCTCAAATCATCTGTGAAGGTCATAAAATAATGATACCAGCCGCGTGCCTTAACACTCATTAGACCGCATACATCAGTATGTATTATTTCCATTAAGTCATTGGCTCTCTCCATTGTTCCAGAGAACGGAATTTTAGTCATCTTGCCCATGAGGCATGGTTCGCAAGTATCAAATGATTCATAATCAAGTGATTCCAAAAGCCCATCAACATGGAGTTTCTTCATGCGCTTTACACCAATATGACCTAAACGGGAGTGCCACAAATATGTTGCACTATCATTATCAACTTCGCATCTTTTGGCATCAATACTATGAATATGTGTATCACTACGACTGCGATTCAATAAACCATTAACATTGGGTGTATGAGCATAGAAGGTTTTATTCATGTAAAATGAATAACAATTATTCTCTGTCTTAAATGAATAACCGTATTGCAATAAACACGATCCTATCTTGTTCATGCTCAACGCAAACACCAAATAATATTTATTTAGGTTCAACACTAATCCCGAAAGTATAGGGAGTGTGCGATGATGATCATATCAATCTTGGAACCACTTCCAACACACATCGACACTTCACCCTCAACTAGTCTCCATTTATCCTACAACTCCTGTTTCGAGTTACTAATCTTAGGGACTGAACAGGTATCAAATACCGAGGGGCTACTACGAGCATTAGTACACATCAATAACATGTATATCAAATATACCTTTGTTCACTTTGCCATCCTTCTTATCCGCCAAATATTTGTGGTAGTGCCGCTTCCAGTGACCATTTCCTTTAAAGTAGAAGCACTCAGTTTCAGGCTTAGGTCCAGCTTTGGGCTTCTTCACGGGAGCGACAACTTGCTTGCCATTCTTCTTGAAGTTCCCTTTCTTTCCCTTGCCCTTTTTCTTGAAACTAGTGGTCTTGTTAACCATCAACACTTGATGCTCTTCTTTGATTTCTACCTTCACCGATTACAGCATCGCGAAGAGCTCGGGAATCTTTTTCGTTATCCCTTGCACATTATAGTTCATCACGAAGTTCTAGTAGCTTGGTGATAGTGACTAGAGAACTCTGTCAATCACTATCTTATCTGGAAGATTAACTCCCACTTGATTCAAGCGATTGTAGTACCTAGACATTCTGAGTACTTGTCAGATGTCTCATACCTCTCGACACGGGCATGAGTCTGAAATACCAATTTCAGCTCTTGGAACATCTCATATGCTCTGTTGCGTTCAAAATGTCTTTGAAGCCCCGATTCTAAGCCGTAAATCATGGCGCACTAAACTATCAAGTAGTCATCATATCAAGCTTGCCAAACATTCATAAAGTCTGCATCTGCTCCTGCAATAGGTTTCTCACCTAGCGGTACCACAAGGACATAATTCTTCTATGCAACAATGAGGATAATCCTCAGATCACGGACCCAGTGCGCATCATTGCTACTATCATCTTTCAACTTAGTTTTCTCTAGGAACATATCAAAAAACATAGGGGAGCTATAACGCGAGATATTGACCTACAACATAATTTGCAAATACTATCAAGACTAAGTTCATGATAAATTAAAGTTCAATTAATCATATTACTTAAGAAGTCCCACTTAGATAGACATCCCTCAAGTCATCTAAGTGATACATGATCCCAATCAACTAAACCATATCCGATCATCACGTGAGATGGAGTAGTCATAAATGGTGAACATCTCTATGTTGATCATATCTACTATATGATTCACATTCGACCTTTCAGTCTCCAGTGTTCCGAGGCCATGTATGTACATGCTAGGCTCGTCAAGTTTAACCCGAGTATTCCGCATGTGCAAAACTGTCTTGCTCCCATTGTATGTGAATGTAGAGCCTATCACACCCGATCATCATGTGGTGTCTCAGCACGAAGAACTGTCACAACGGTGCATACTCGGGGAGAACACTTATACCTTGAAATTTAGTTAAGGGATCATGTTATAATGCTACCGCTGTACTAAGCAAAATAAGATGGATAAAGATATACATCACTGATACGTCTCCAACGTATCTACTTTTCCAAACACTTTTGCCGTTGTTTTGGACTCTAACTTGCATGATTTGATTGGAACTAACCCGGACTAACGCTGTTTTCAGCAGAATTACCATGATGTTGTTTCATGTGTAGAAAACAGAAGTTCTCGGAATGACCTGAAAATCCTCGGAGACAAGTTTCAGAAAATATAAAAAATGCTCGCAAAAGATGAAGACCAGGGGGACCACACCCTGTTCATGAGGGTGGGGGGTGCGCCCACCCCCTCTGGGCGCGCCCCTGTCTCGTGGGCCCCCTGCAGCTCCGCCGACCTCAACTCCAACTCCATATATTCTGTTTCGCGGAGAAAAAAAATTAGAGAGGAAGTTTCATCACGTCTTACGATACGGAGCTGCCGCCAAGCCCTAATCTCTCTCCGGAGGGATGATCTGGAGTCCGTTCGGGGCTCCGGAGAGGGGGATTCATCGCCATCGTCATCATCAACCATCCTCCATCACCAATTTCATGATGCTCACCACCGTGTGTGAGTAGTTCTATCGTAGCTAGGCTTGCTGGACGGTGATGGGTTGGATGAGATTTACCATGTAATCAAGTTAGTTTTGTTAGGGTTTGATCCCTAGTATCCGTTATGTTCTAAGATTGATGTTGCTATGACTTTGCTATGCTTAATGCTTGTCACTAGGGCCCGAGTGCCATGGTTTCAGATCTGAACCTATTATGTTTTCATGAATATATGTGTGTTCTTGATCCTATCTTGCAAGTCTATAGTCACCGATTATGTGTTATGATCCGACAACCCCGAAGTGACAATAATCGGGACACTTCTCGGTGATGACCGTAGTTTGAGGAGTTCATGTATTCACTATGTGTTAATGCTTTGGTCCGGTTCTCAATTAAAAGGATGCCTTAATATCCCTTAGTTTCCTCTAGGACCCCGCTACCATGGGAGGGTAGGACAAAAGATGTCATGCAAGTTCTTTTCCATAAGCACATATGACTATATTCGGAATACATGCGTACATTACATTGATGAATTGGAGCTAGTTCCGTGTCACCCTATGTTATAGCTATTACATGAGGAATCGCATCCGACATAATTATCCATCATTGATCCATTGCCTACGAGCTTTTCATATATTGTGCTTCGCTTATTTACTTTTCCGTTGCTATTGTTACAATCACTACAAAACCCCAAAAATATTACTTATTGCCATCTTTACCTTTTTCCACTGTTACCATTACTATCATACTACTTTGCTACTAAATACCTTGCTGCAAATACTAAGTTATCCAGGTGTGGTTGAATTGACAACTCAACTGCTAATACTCAAGAACATTCTTTGGCTCCCCTTGTGTCGAATCAATAAATTTGGGTTGAATACTCTACCCTCGAAAGCTGTTGCGATCCCCTACACTTGTGGGTTATCAAGACTAATTTCTGGCGTCGTTGCCGGGGAGCATAGCTCTATTCTCTGAGTCACTTGGGATTTATATCTATTGATCACTATGAAGAATTTGAAAGATCAAAGAACTAAAATTTATCCCTCAACTACGAGGGGAGGTAAGGAACTGCCATGTAGCTCTGCACTAGATTCTCCTTCTGTTATGAATAAGCTTGCAACGCCTAAACCTGCTACTATTATGAATTCTGATATGTTGCATGTTATTGATGATGCCACTTCTTCTATGCATGATACTTATGATGAAACTACTTCTATGCTTGATACTGTTGTGCCGTTAGGTGAATTTCTTGATGAACAACTTACTAAGGCTAGGGAGAATGAAATTATTGAGAATTAAATTATTGATGATAGTGATGATGAAAGTTCTCCGAACGATTATGAATTGCCTGTTGTTCCTGAGGGTTATGTTATGGATGAAGAAACTGCTAGAGATTTTCTTGCTTGCAATGATAGATCTGATCTTAAGAAATTATTAGCTAAGCTGAAACAAAAGACTCTAACTGCTAGAATGAAACATGACCCTGCTTTTGCCACTTCACCTATCTTTGTTACTGATAAGGAATATGAATTCTCTGTTGATCCTGAGATTATTACTTTAGTTGAATCCGATCCTTTTTATGGCACTGAATCTGAAACTGTTGTGGCACATCTCACCAAGTTAAATGATATAGCCACCCTGTTTACTAATGATGAGACTTCTCGCTATTATTATATCCTTAAGATATTTCCGTTCTCATTAAAGGGTGATGCTAAGACTTGGTTTAATTCTCTTGATCTTGGTTGTGTGTGTAGTCCCAGGATATGATTTTATCACTTCTCTGCTAAATATTTCCCTGCTCATAAGAAACGAGCTGCCTTGCGGGGAATATATAATTTTGTGCAAATCAAAGAAGAGAGTCTCCCACAAGCTTGGGGGAGGCTTCTCTGATTACTTAATGCTTTGCCTGATCATCCACTTAAGAAAAATGAAATACTTGGTATCTTCTATAATGGACTAACTGATGCTTCCAAGGACCACTTGGATAGTTGTGTTGGTTGTGTTTTCAGGGAAAGAACAGTCGACGAAGCTGAATTATTATTGAACAATATGTTGACTAATGAAAATAATTGGACTCTTCCTGATCCAACTCCTGAGCCTATTCCTAAACCCACTCCGAAGAAGAGAGGTGTTCTATTTCTCAGTCCAGAAGATATGCAAGAGGCAAAGAAATCAATGAAAGAGCAAGGTATTAAAGCCGAAGACGTTAAGAATTTACCTCCTATTGAAGAAATACATGGTCTTAATATACCGCCTATTGAAGAAACGCATCATCTTGATAACCCGACACAGGTAGTAAAGGTAAATTCTCTCCATAGATATGATAAAGATGAAATCCCGTCTACTAAATTTCATAGTCCATGCTTAGATGAATTTGATGACATGAATAGACAAGCAAATTTGAATGATTATGTTGGTAGACAATTGAATAATAATGCTTATATGATAGGATACTTGAATGATTATATAGCTAGAGTTAAAGGTGAACTTAAACTCACTAGTAAACATGCTTCCATGGTTGCTACTCAAGCTGAACAAGTACTTAAGGCTCAGAATGAATTGCTAGATGAATTAAATAATAAACATGACTTTGCTGTTAGAGTGGCTACTAGAACTGGTAAAATGACCCAGGAACCTTTGTATCCTGAAGGCCACCCTAAGAGAATTGAACAAGATTCTTAGAATAATAATCTAGATGTTCCTAGTTCTTTTAAGAAGAAGAAAAAGAAGAATGATAGGACTTTGCAAACTTCTAGCGAACCTAATGTAGAAATACCTGAGAATCCTAATAATACTTCTATCTCTGATGCTGAAACACAATCCGGAGATGAACATGAACCTGATGATAATGTTAATAATGATGTTCATGTAGATGCTCAACCTAGTAATAACAATGTTATAGAAATTGAAACTGCTGTTGGTCTTGATAACCCACAATCAAGAAACCAACGTTATGATAAGAGAGATTTTGTTGCTAGGAAGCATGGTAGAGAAAGAGAACCATGGGTTCAGAAACCCATGCCCTTTCCTCCTAAACCATCCAAAACAAGGGATGATGAGGACTTTGAGCGTTTTGCTGAAATGATTAGACCTATTTTCTTACGCATGCGCTTAATTGATATGCTTAAAACAAACCCTTATTCTAAATATATGAAAGATATCATCACTAATAAGAGGAAAATACCTGAAGCTGAGATTTCCACCATGCTTGCCAACTATACCTTTAAGGGTGGAATACCTAAGAAACTTGGTGATCCCGGAGTACCCACTATACCATGCTCCATAAAAACAAATTATGTTAAAACTGCTTTATGTGATTTAGGAGCCGGTGTTAGTGTTATGCCTCTTTCCTTGTACCGTAGACTTGAATTAAGCAAGTTGACACCCACTGGGATATCCTTGCAAATGGCTGATAAATCAACTGCTATACCTGTCGGCATTTGTGAGGACGTGCCTGTTGTTGTTGCGAACGTTACTATCTTAACAGACTTTGTCATTGTTGGTATTCCCGAGGATGATAGTATGTCTATTATCCTTGGTAGACCCTTTTTAAATACTGCAGGAGCTGTTATTGATTGCAACAAAGGCAATGTCACCTTTCATGTTAATGGAAATGAGCATACGGTAGATTTTCCGAGGAAACAACCTCAAGTTCATAGCATAAATACTATTGAGAAAATTCCATCAATTATTATTGGAGGTTTTGAGTTTCCTCTCCGTACTGTCAAGAAAAAGTATGATATTCCTATTATTGGGGATGTTCATATCCCCGTTGAGGTAACCTAGTGTCACTTCGAAATTTCTCCGGTTCCGTGTTATTCGGAATGAGTTTATTAACTAGACTTGATCAACCTTGTTAGTGGATTCATTTTGATGATCATGAGATGGATGAAACTAGAAAGCACAACCTTATGTACTTTCTTTTTACTTTCTGTTATTTAAAATAAATAAAGCAAAAATAGTATTATCTGTCTGTATTCTGAATTATCCATGCAATAAAAAATATCCAGAAAATAAAAGTGCTCCAAATGCCCTGCAAATTTAGTATGATTTTTTATGAATTATTTGAGGATTTTAGGCACTGAAAACACTGCAGGGGGTTTGCCACCTGGCCACGAGAGTGGAGGGCGCGCCCACACCCCCTGGGCGCGCCCCCTGTCTCGTGGGCCCGTGGTGGACCCCATCCACTTATGCCAGCACCCACACACTCCATCTTCTTCCCAAAAAAAATCCCCATCCAGCTCAAGCACGAGTTCCAGCTCATTTTGCTGCGATTTTCGATCTCCTTGCTCAAAGCTCCATTCACAAAACTGCTTTGGGATATTGTTGCTTGGTATGTGACTCCTCCATTGGTCCAAATAGTTTTTGTTCTAGTGCTTTATTCATTGCAAATTCCTTGCTGCCTTGGTGACCCTGTTCTTGAGATTGCATGTTAAATTTATGAGGTCCCAAGTAATTTTAATGCATGATATAGGCTCTAGGCACTTGCAGGAGTAGTTGCTATCAATCTTGTTTAGTTTTATTTACTTTTATTTTGAAGTTACTAAAATTCCAGAAATTTTCAGAAAATGTTAAAGAGATTGGGCTCTTCTAGCCAAGGCTCCCAGGAAAAACAAGCTAAAGAGAAGGAAAAGGCCAAATATAATCTTCCTCGCATAGCGGAAATACGTCCGTGTGAATGTCCAAGCGATGATTTCTTGAGAGAAGCCGGAATTCATGAAGATTTTTATTCTTTGATCAAGAATGCAAGCCTCACCGATTTCCTCCTCGACCGGATCGATCAGTATATCTTACTTACCAATACTTTCATGCAAAACTTCTATTATTATCCTAAGAAGTCACCGCCTTCAGTATCATTTTATTTATATGATGAATTCAGAGAAATGTATTTATGTGATTTTTGCACAGTATGTAAGATACCCTTTGGGGGAAAATTAGAGGAACCACATCCTAGCGATGTAGAGGGCTTAGTTAACACTATCACTGTAGGGGATCCAAAGAAAGGTTCCGATACAAGAATCTCTAGCATACACTTTCCTGCTTTGCGCTATTTTGCCATATTTGCTAGTAGATGCTTGATTGGTCATGGAAATAGTGGAAACTTCAGTGTCCCAGATATTATTATTCTATTCCATGCCTTGTTTGGTGATAATAGTTTTAGTATGGGAGCTGTTATTGCTAAACGTTTAAATCTGAATCGTACAAAAGGCCCCATCTTTGGAGGTATCTATGCTACATGTCTTGCTAGACATTTTAGGATACCTATTAGGCACTATGAGAAAGAGGATACAATCTTGCCCTCTTACATTTTAGATTACAGGAGCATGGTAGAACACGACTTTATTGTTCAGAATTATGATAAGATGCTCCTGTATAACTTGAAATTTAATAAGAAGCACAGTGAGACTATTATTCTGCCTGCACCTTTGTTGTTTGATTTGATAGCAGATAATTTTCTTGTCACTCCGGAAGCGGTGTATGCTCATCGAAGCCAAGCATCCACTCCAGAGCCTGAGCCCGAGCCGAAAACTTCACCGGACCCTTATCGTGCATCATCTTATCATTGGGATCCGGAGTAGACGGCCAGCCAATGGTATCCTGATTTCACCTCTCAGTACACCGGAGAGAGTAGCCGCGGTCCGTGGCATTAGACCAACTTAGGACAAAAGTCTAAGCTTGGGGGAGTACGTATCTCTCGCCGACTTTACATTCATGTTCACACACTATGCTAGTCGTCGGTGCTCATACTCTTTAATTGTATTATCCATGCTAGTTTAATTTTCTTTTTCAAGTTTTCTTCTTGTGTGTTTGATAAACCTTAAGAAAAACCAAAAAAATAGTTAGTTTAATTTCCATGCTTGTATTAGAAATTAAAATGAAAACCCAAAAAGATTTCTCGTTCTTCTTTTACTTGTTGGAAGCTTTCCCGTGTAAATAGTTTTATTTTCTTTCCTTTCCTTTCCTTTCCTTTGGGGGTTGAGAGTTGAAAATGTTTAGTGGCTCTCATTTGCATGATTGTTTATTTAACTTAGAGCCCATATTATCTTGTCTTCTCTCTTGAGTTGAATGCTTGCAGATTCCAGCTTAGTCCAATTCACGTGCACTATTATTATTATACACACCGTTCGGCCGTGCGAGTGAAAGGCAGTAATGACGATATATGATGGACTGATTGAGATGAGAGAAGCTGGTATGAACTCGACCTCTCTTGCTTTTGTAAATATGATGAGTTCATCATTCCTGATTCAGATTATTGTGAAGTAAACATATTTGCAATAATATTTAGAGATTATAGTTGTTTGTGCCATGCTTGATTAGCTATGAGTTATAATGGTTTACCTTCCGTGCCAACATGCTATTAGAATGATTGTTATGTGGTATGATGGGATGGTATCCTCCTTTGAATGAATTGAGTGACTCTACTTGGCACATATTCACGCATGTAGTTGAAACAAATCAACATAGCCTTCATGATATTTATGTTCATGGTGGATTATATCCTACTCATTTTTCTACTCGGTGTGAATTAGTTTTAATGCATGTTTATAATTGTTGTCGCTCTCTCAGTTGGTTGCTTCCCACTCTTTTGCTAGCCTTCACCTGTACTAAGCGGGAATACTGCTTGTGCATCCAAACTCCTTAAACCCCAAAGTTATTCCAATGAGTCCACCATACCTTCCTATATGTGGTATTTACCTGCCGTTCCAAGTAAATTTGTATGTGCCAAACTCCAAACCTTCAAATGAAATTCTGTTTTGTATGCTCGAGCAGCTCATGTTTCCACTAGGCTGCCTATATCTTCCATGCTAGGTGGGCTATTCTCAAGAGGAGTGGACTCCGCTCCTCATTCACGAGAAAGAGCCGGTAACCGGGATGCCCAGTCCCATGATCCAAAAAGATCAAAGCAAATCAATATAATTAAACAAAACTCCCCCAGGGCTGTTATTAGTTGGAGGCACTCGTTGTTTCGAAAAAGCCATGGATTGATGCTTGTTGGTGGTGGGGGAGTATAAACTTTTACCATTCTGCGTGGGAACTGCCTATAATGCATGTAGTATGGAAGATACAGCCATCTCATAGTTATTGCGTTGACAGTGAAAATATGCCGCCCAAAATGTTATTCAATCTCTATTTTAAAATCGAGCTCTGGCACCTCTACAAATCCCTGCTTCCCTCTCCGAAGGGCCTATCTCTTTACTTTTATGTTGAGTCATCACCTTCTTATTAAAAAGCACCCATTGGAGAGCACATTGTCATTTGCATTCATTACTATTGGTTTATATTGGGTATGACTTGACTGGATCTCTTTTACCATGAATTCCAGAATAGGATTACCATACCACTCTGGTGTTGATCCTGTTCTGGTTGACCTACGAGGTTCGGTAGTAATTTCATCTAAAGTTTCATGAACATCATCATTAGCTTCCTCTCTAGTTGGTGTAGGCATCACCGGAATAGATTTCTCTGATGAGCTACTTTCCAAATTGAGAGAAGGTACAATTACCTTATCACGTTCTACTTTCCTCCCACTCACTTCTTTCGAGAGAAACTCCTTCCCTAGAAAGGTTCCATTTTTGGCAACAAAGATCTTGCCTTCGGATCTGTGGTAGAAGGTGTACCCAATTATTTCCTTAGGGTATCCTATGAAGACATATTTCTCCGATTTGGGTTCGAGTTATCAGGCTGAAGCCTTTTGACATAAGCATAGCATCCCCAAACTTTAAGAAACGACAACTTAGGTTTATTGACAAACCACAATTCATACTGTGTCGTCTCAACGGATTTTGATCGTGCCCTATTTAACGTGATTGCAGCTGTCTCTAATGCATAACCCCAAAACAATAGTGGTAGATCGGTTAGACACATCATAGATCGCACCATATCAAATAAAGTACGGTTATGATGTTCGGACACACCATTACGCCCTGGTGTTCCAGGTGGCGTGAGTTGTGAAACTATTCCACATTGTTTAAAATGAAGTCCAAACTCATAAACCAAATATTCACCTCCACGATCAGATCGTAGAAACTTTACTTTCTTGTTACGATGATTTTCCACTTCGTTCTGAAATTCTTTTGAACTTTCTAATGTTTCAGACTTGTGTTTCATTAAGTAGATATATCCATATCTGCTCAAATCATCTGTGAAGGTCAGAAAATAATGATACCAGCCGCGTGCCTTAACACTCATTAGACCGCATACATCAGTATGTATTATTTCCAATAAGTCATTGGCTCGCTCCATTGTTCCAGAGAACGGAATTTTAGTCATCTTGCCCATGAGGCATGGTTCGCAAGTATCAAATGATTCATAATCAAGTGATTCCAAAAGCCCATCAACATGGAGTTTCTTCATGCGCTTTACACCAATATGACCTAAACGGGAGTGCCACAAATATGTTGCACTATCATTATCAACTTTGCATCTTTTGGCATCAATACTATGAATATGTGTATCACTACGACTGCAATTCAATAAACCATTAACATTGGGTGTATGAGCATAGAAGGTTTTATTCATGTAAAATGAATAACAATTATTCTCTGTCTTAAATGAATAACCGTATTGCAATAAACACGATCCTATCTTGTTCATGCTCAATGCAAACACCAAATAATATTTATTTAGGTTCAACACTAATCCCGAAAGTATAGGGAGTGTGCGATGATGATCATATCAATCTTGGAACCACTTCCAACACACATCGACACTTCACCCTCAACTAGTCTCCATTTATCTTACAACTCATGTTTCGAGTTACTAATCTTAGGGACTGAACAGGTATCAAATACCGAGGGGCTACTACGAGCACTAGTACACATCAATAACATGTATATAAAATATACCTTTGTTCACTTTGCCATCCTTCTTATCCGCGAAATATTTGTGGTAGTTCCGCTTCCAGTGACCATTTCCCTTAAAGTAGAAGCACTCAGTTTCAGGCTTAGGTCCAGCTTTGGGCTTCTTCACGGGAGCGACAACTTGCTTGCCATTCTTCTTGAAGTTCCCTTTCTTTCCCTTGCCCTTTTTCTTGAAACTAGTGGTCTTGTTAACCATCAACACTTGATGCTCTTCTTTGATTTCTACCTTCACCGACTACAGCATCGCGAAGAGCTCGGGAATCTTTTTCGTTATCCCTTGCACATTATAGTTCATCACGAAGTTCTAGTAGCTTGGTGATAGTGACTAGAGAACTCTGTCAATCACTATCTTATCTGGAAGATTAACTCCCACTTGATTCAAGCGATTGTAGTACCCAGACATTCTGAGTACTTGTCAGAGGTCTCATACCTCTCGACACGGGCATGAGTCTGAAATACCAATTTCAGCTCTCGGAACATCTCATATGCTCTGTTGCGTTCAAAATGTCTTTGAAGCCCCGATTCTAAGCCGTAAATCATGGCGCACTAAACTATCAAGTAGTCATCATATCGAGCTTGCCAAACATTCATAAAGTCTGCATCTGCTCCTGCAATAGGTTTCTCACCTAGCGGTACAACAAGGACATAATTCTTCTATGCAACAATGAGGATAATCCTCAGATCACGGACCCAATGCGCATCATTGCTACTATCATCTTTCAACTTAGTTTTCTCTAGGAACATATCAAAAAACATAGGGGAGCTATAACGCGAGATATTGACCTACAACATAATTTGAAAATACTATCAAGACTAAGTTCACGATAAATTAAAGTTCAATTAATCATATTACTTAAGAAGTCCCACTTAGATAGACATCCCTCAAGTCATCTAAGTGATACATGATCCCAATCGACTAAACCATATCCGATCATCACGTGAGATGGAGTAGTCATCAATGGTGAACATCTCTATGTTGATCATATCTACTATATGATTCACATTCGACCTTTCAGTCTCCAGTGTTCCGAGGCCATGTATGTACATGCTAGGCTCGTCAAGTTTAACCCGAGTATTCCGCATGTGCAAAACTGTCTTGCTCCCATTGTATGTGAATGTAGAGCCTATCACACCCGATCATCATGTGGTGTCTCAGCACGAAGAACTGTCACAACGGTGCATACTCGGGGAGAACACTTATACCTTGAAATTTAGTTAAGGGATCATCTTATAATGCTACCGCTGTACTAAGCAAAATAAGATGGATAAAGATATACATCACTGATACGTCTCCAACGTATCTACTTTTCCAAACACTTTTGCCCTTGTTTTGGACTCTAACTTGCATGATTTGATTGGAACTAACCCGGACTAACGCTGTTTTCAGCAGACTTACCATGATGTTGTTTCATGTGTAGAAAACAGAAGTTCTCGGAATGACCTGAAAATCCTCGGAGACAAGTTTCAGAAAATATAAAAAATGCTCGCAAAAGATGAAGACCAGGGGGCCCACACCCTGTCCATGAGGGTGGGGGGTGCGCCCACCCCCTCTGGGCGCGCCCCTGTCTCGTGGGCCCCCTGCAGCTCCGCCGACCTCAACTCCAACTCCATATATTCTGTTTCGCGGAGAAAAAAAATTAGAGAGGAAGTTTCATCACGTCTTACGATACGGAGCTGCCGCCAAGCCCTAATCTCTCTCCGGAGGGATGATCTGGAGTCCGTTCGGGGCTCCGGAGAGGGGGATTCGTCGCCATCGTCATCATCAACCATCCTCCATCACCAATTTCATGATGCTTACTGTCGTGCGTGAGTAATTCCATCGTAGGCTTGCTGGACGGTGATGGGTTGGATGAGATTTATCATGTAATCAAGTTAGTTTTGTTAGGGTTTTATCCCTAGTATCCATTATGTTCTGAGATTGATGTTGCTATGACTTTGCTATGCTTAATGCTTGTCACTAGGGCCCGAGTGCCATGATTTTAGTTCTGAACCTATTATGTTTTCATGAATATATGTGTGTTCTTGATCCTATCTTGCAAGTCTATAGTCACCTATTATGTGTTATGATCCGACAACCCCGAAGTGACAATAATCATGATACTTCTCGGTGATGAGCGTAGTTTGAGGAGTTCATGTATTCACTATGTGTTAATGCTTTGGTCCGGTTCTCTATTAAAAGGAGGCCTTAATATCCCTTAGTTTCCTCTAGGACCCCGCTGCCACGAGAGGGTAGGACTAAAGATGCCATGCAAGTTCTTTTCCATAAGCACGTATGACTATATTCGGAATACATGCCTACATTACATTGATGAATTGGAGCTAGTTCTGTGTCACCCTATGTTATAGCTATTACATGAGGAATCGCATCCGACACAATTATCCATCACTAATCCATTGCCTACGAGCTTTTCATATATTGTGCTTTGCTTATTTACTTTTCCGTTGCTATTGTTACAATCACTACAAAACCCCAAAAATATTACTTATTGCCATCTTTACCTTTTACCACTGTTACCATTACTATCATACTACTTTGCTACTAAATACCTTGCTGCAGATACTAAGTTATCCAGGTGTGGTTGAATTGACAACTCAACTGCTAATACTCAAGAATATTCTTTGGCTCCCCTTGTGTCGAATCAATAAATTTGGGTTCAATACTCTACCCTCGAAACCTGTTGCGATCCCCTACACTTGTGGGTTATCAATCACATATATTATCAAAATACGTGACATGATATGGCCATCATCATCTTGTGCTTTTGATATCCATCTCCAAAGCATCGTCATGATCTCCATTGTCACCGACTCGACACCTTGATCTCCATCGTAGCGTCGTGGTCGTCTCGCCAACTATTGCTTCTACAACTATCGCTACTGCTTAGTGATAAAGTAAAGCAATTACATGGCATTTGTATTTCATACAATAAAGAGACAACCATATATAAGGCTCCTGCCGGTTGCCGATAACTTTTAGAAAACACGATCATCTCATAGAACAATGTATATCACATCATGTCTTGACCATATCACATCACAATATGCCCATGCAAAAACAAATTAGACGTCCTCTACTTTGTTGTTGCAAGTTTTACGTAGCTGCTACGGGCTTCTAGCAAGAATCGTTCTTATCTACGGCACAAAATCACAATGGTGATTTATCAAGTTTGTTGTTTTAACTTTCCACAAGGACCGGCCGAAGTCAAATTCGATTCAACTAAAGTTGGAGAAACAGACACCCGTCAGTCACCTTTATAAAAAACTAGTTGCATGTCTGCCAGTGGAACCGGTCTCATGAACATGGTCATGTAAGGTTGGTCCGGGCCGCTTCATCCAACAATACCGCCGAATCAAAATAAGACATTGGTGGTAACAAGTATGACGATCACTGCCCACAACTCTTTGTGTTCTACTTGTGCATATCATCTACGCATAGACATGCTCTGATGCCACTGTTGGGAACGTAGCATGCAATTTTAAAAAAAATTCCTACACTCACGCAAGATCTATCTAGGAGATGCATAACAACGAGAGGGCTAAAGTGTTTCTACATACCCTCGTACACCGAAAGCGGAAGCTTTTGCCAACGCGGTTGATGAAGTCGAACTTCTTCTTGTTCTGACCGATCAAGCACCGGACGTACGGCATCTCCGAGTTTTGCACACGTTCAGCTCAATGACGTCCCTCGAACTCTTGATCTAGCAGAGTGTCAAGGAAGTAGATGAGTTCCGTCAGCACGACGGCGTGGTGACGGTGATGCTGAAGTTATCTGCGCAGGGCTTTGCCTAAGCACTACGAGAATATGACCGGAGGCACAAACTATGGAGGGGGAGGGGGGGGGGGGCGCCGCACACGGCTAACAATTGTTGGTGTGTCTCCTAGGCGCCCCCTTCCCATGTATATATAGGTGGGAGAGGGAGGGGAGCAGCAGGGGCACCCCAAGTAAGAGGAATCCTACTTGGGGTTAGTTTTACAATTCGCCCCCCTTTCCATAAGTGTCAGAGAGGGAAGGAAAGGGGGGAGGGGGGAGAAGGAAGTGGTACTTCCTACTATTCCCTTCCCCTTCCCTTCTTTCCTTCTCCCCTTTTTGGCCGGCCCATATGTGGGGGCGCACCAGCCCCTTGTGGCTGGTGCGTGTCCCCTCTTGGCCCATAAGGCCCATATCTTTTGCCGGGGTGCCCGGAACCCCTTCCGATGACCCGATATGTAACCGGTTCCCTCCGAAACACTTCCGGTGTCCGAATACTATCGTCCTATATATCGATATTTACCTATCAACCATTTCGAGACTCCTCGAATGTCCGTGCCCTCATCCGGGACTCTGAACAACATTCGGTCACCAAATCACATAACTCATATAATACAAAATCGTCATTGAACGTTAAGCGTGCGGATCCTACGGGTTCGAGAACTATGTAGACATGACCGAGACACCTCTCCGGTCAATAACCAATAGCGGAACCTGGATGCCCATATTGGCTCCCACATATTCTACGAAGATCTTTATCGGTCGAACCGTTACGACAACATACGTTATTCCCTTTGTCTTCGGTATGTTACTTGCCCGAGATTCGATCGTCGGTATCTTCATACCTAGTTCAATCTCGTTACCGACAAGTCTCTTTACTCATTCCGTAATACATCATCCTGCAACTAACTCATTAGTCACTTTGCTTGCAAGGCTTCTTAAGATGTGTATTACCGAGAGGGCCTAGAGATACCTGTCCGATACTTGGAGTGACAAATCCTAATCTCAATCTATGCCAACCCAACAAACACCTTTGGAGATACCTATAGAACATCTTTATAATCACCCAGTTATGTTGTGACGTTTGATAGCACACAAGGCATTCCTCCGGTATCCGGGAGTTTGATAATCTCTTAGTCAGAGGAATATGTATTTGACATGAAGAAAGTAATAGCAATAAAATTGAACGGTCATAATGCTAAGCTAACGAATGGGTCTTGTCCATCACATCATTCTCCTAATAATGTGATCCCGTTTATCAAATGACAACACATGTCTATGGTTAGGAAACTTAACCATCTTTGATCAACGAGCTGGTCTGGTAGAGGCTTATTAGGGACACGGTATTTTGTCTATGTATCCACACATGTATCAAGTTTCCGGTTAATATAATTCTAGCATGAATAATAAACATTTATCATGAAATAAGAAATATAAAATAACAACTTTATTATTGCCACTATGGCATACTTCCTTCAAATAGCTTGTTTCACCCTCCCTTTCCAGGAGGCCAAATCATTGCTGAACATGCCCACAGCATGATTGTTAATTTTTTTCGTCGTCGGATCATCCCACGGTTTTACTATGCTGTCATCCCGGTCGGGGAACTTTAATCTCTTGTGCAACTTCGTCAGGAGCAACTGCCTCAAATGTTCTTTACCCCTTAAGTCATCATTGTTGATGCTCGCGCATTCCCGTAGGATGCATCCGACTTGGTTCCCATAGCACTTGCGAGGTTCTTTCGGCTCTAATGGCTCAAACTTGCCAGGGGCCATCTTTGTGATCACCAGTCGTCCGATGCCGAGTTTGTGCAGGGTGCTACTGCTAAGTTTGAACCTGGCCACATGGCGGGCTCCGCTTAGCAGTAGCGCCGCTCCGAGAAGCATGCTACATACTACTATTAAAGTAGCAGCAGCGCGGTTAAAGGGGACGCACTAGTGCTAAACCTAGCGTAGCCGGAACGGTCGGTCAATTTTAGTAGTAGCATTGTTCTAATGAGCCGCGCTACTGCTAAGTCGGTAGCAGTATCGCCTCTTTACAACACGCGCTACTGCTAATTAGCAGTAGCGCCCCTTCTTGTCCAGCGGTAATGCTAAGGTTCTGTGTATAAGGTTTTCCCTAGTAGTTACAGCTCATCTTGTCACATTGGTAGTAAGTACCCATGTGTATGAATTGGCGGTCCTCGTTGCACATGCTGATGGGAACCTAGTAGGTATGGTGGAAGAGGTGGAACATAAGTAGAAATGGCTGGAGGCGGGGGGTGGTGACTTGGAGGGAGAGAGTGGCGAAAAAGAAGCTAAGATTGATTGGTGGTATAGCACGTTTTTTATTGAATAACTAGAGGTGATATGTCACAAACTTTTTAGGAAAAGATGGGTGTGACCACCCTTTGTAACACACGACGTTTCCAAACAAATGCGTATGCGACATAAATTTTAGGAAAACTATCTATGTTGGTTTAGTTCAATAAGAGACTTTTCTTTAATAGTGTATGTAAGCTCGCCATGGCTCATTTTCTAATAAGGCCTCATGATGCATGGTGTGTATATAACAATCTTGAGTGTACAAAGACCGATCATGACATGCATACATACATACATACATACATACATACATACATACATACAATCATGGTCAGCTATCTAGCTAGCACACAACAAAACAATTAAACACGATATCATTGCATCCATTGCTTTCAAAACCTAACTCTGGAAACTAGCAAAGAGCAAAGGAAAGCATTTATATATCATGAATTATTCATTGGTGCGAGGTGACTCCTTTCAGAAAGGTCATGTGAGGTCACTTGTCAATGATCTCGTGCATGATTCACAACCTAAAATGATAGTCACTTGTCAATGGTCATCAGACATCTATACTTTCCCAAATGATGTCACAAAGCAAGGTGCAGGTTGAATAATTGCTTCTGGTCGCTACCTTGATGATGCACGACCTAAAAGTTGCCTAAATATATATGACAACCGGATCATGCATGAAACTACATCACCATCAGGTCTGAATACGCACAAGCACTTCAAATTATGCACTTGATTTGTTGCATAAATAAGATGCACACCATCCATGCAATTTTATTAAATACTACATATACATTACGCAAAAAACACTAAGGCACTAAACATGGGCGCATCAGCTATCAAGTTAGTTGAGTATTGCATCGTCAGATTAGTTGATTGCTTTTACTAACTACTGGTACATGTAAACATGCAACAGATGAGAGTTTCAGTCGTTGGAACAAATTAAATGGACCGAATTGACTTTTTGTTTCATACATATATATGCATGCACTGATCTAGGAAATTTGCAAATATAGGTACTGGAAGAATTCTGTTTACTGACAAATAAAACGTTCATTTTGATTTAATTTGTTCATTTGTGTAAAAAAGAGAGCAAAAGTATACTAGTGGCCTGTTTTTAAGTTGTCATTTTATGCTAAAAGATCATATGGATGGATCGAGGTACGTAGCTAGGGTCCATTTGGATATCGGAGCAGCCTCGATGGACATCGTTACCATACATGAACAGCAAGGCAAGAGACCAAGAAGGCTAGCCCCATTCATATCTCATCCATCATCCTTAGCTCTAATAGTTAGTGCTTCTTCCTTTCTTTCTTTCTCTATGTATCTCTGCGTGTCACGGTCGAATATATATGTTGAAGGAAATCTAGCTTGCACTTCAATTCTTAGTCTCTAAGCAACCACCTCACCAATTGGTCTCATCCTTAATACTTTTTGTAGAAAGTCACCACTTTAAGCATGAAAACCTTTTATGAGTAACGACATGCACAATATATATTGCTAACTCACATTATTGTATATTGTGCTTCATAAGTATGATGTGCGTGCAACACATTGTGAGTAAAGTGACATAATTAATTCCCCCTGAAATGGATATTTAAGTAAACTTGATACACATGCAGCGTTTTGTGTAGTTAAACAAACATTCCAATAAATAAAGCACACACATATATCAAAATCCTACTTTCATTCTAAATTAGACCGATGGTATATGTTTCTGTGACTAAAAAATTATATCGCTGAAAACTTATTTCGAATACGAATTCAGCGGTATAATTTTTGTCACATATGACCCATATTTATTTGGTCTAATTTATGGTCAAATTTCAATTTTAAGATGCATGTGCGTCTTATTCATTGGAATCGAGGAATGAAGGGAGTACTTAATTAAACTCATGCCTTGACTATCATATTCTCTTCTACCAAATAATAAAGGGACTCCAAGACAATCCAACACAGTGTTTGCAATGTTCATACATACGTGGGCAGAGACCATCTGGATGATCCATACATGTTTATACTAATTCTATATCGAATTTGCCAGCTCGTTCGATGTATCAATTGATTCAACCGCTATCCAACTATCTGAGTACTAATTTAATTACATCCTATATGTCAACGTATATTTGTGCTCCTTTCCTTTATTTCTACAACGTGTAGAACATGCTAGTTCCCTTTATATATCTCCAAGTGAAAAATCTACCTTTTGGGTACATGTTTTTGACACTTTTCGACAAATGGTGCTTTTTATTGACTCATAATGTAGCATCGAGGGATACAATAATAACGACTATACACCCGGCCTCTGCATATCTAGGATACACACAACCAACACACACAAACACGCAAAATCACGCCAACAAATAGCAAAGTCAAATAAGACCGAAGCTAATGCCTAGATGCATAAAGAAAAGGAATAAGAAATAAAAATCCCCTGAAGCTATCAAACCAGCGACCCATGATGTACCTCAGCAGCCATCTGTACCAACCACCTTTTGACAACACATAGACTATGAGAAAGGTTCTTCAAAGACGACGCCTCCATGAAGGAAACGAGACGGAAATGCCGCCGTCGCCTCATCCAACCGTCGAAGGTCAGATCGTGTGCTTTCAGCCTAGAGATCACGGTCGAGAAAACTCCAGGCAATGCCTTCATCAAGGTAACGACGCAGAAGATGCGACCATTGCCAAGTATAACCAACAAGGGCCAGACTTAGAGTTTTCTCCCCGGGGCTCGAGACCGGGTACTTGAGAGGCACCACCCAACCGAAGTCTTTATATGATGCCTCCTCCACTTGCCACAATCTTAGCAGCTGCATACGCGCACAGTCCAAGTGAAGACCGTGTAGGGCGAGCAGATAGTCAATCCACGACAAAACTGATCACTACCACACAGCGAAGTCATCGATGAGGAAGGCTGGTCGCCGGCACTTGCCAAAATCCCATGTTCAGGACAATCCATAGTCCGGCACAGTCCTCACAAGTGGCGGCCAATGGCTAATCAGAATCAGACAACACAACCACACGATGCCACTATCTCCGTCATCCTCATCCGCGGCAACAAATCATACCGAGTGAAGGACACAAATACCGTCGTGCATCTATGGAGTGAACGGATCATCTGAGGCATGAATGACCACGGAATTGCCAATCCACAAGGGAACCATCGACAACTCCGCACCACCAGCTGCAAATCTAGACCCATCTGACTTGGGCTGACATTATCGTTGCCGCCCGATTAGAAGTTTCAAGCCCCTCAAATGATAGCTGCCCAACCGATGCCGCACCCACACGGACAACTGGTCACGGGAGGCAACCTCAACCCCGGCCGGCACCGCTCGTCTGCGTGGACGGCGGCCCGCCAAGACTCACGCACCTCGGGGTTGCAGAGGCGCCCCGAGACCATCACGGGTTGGGGGACCATTGTCATGCTTTTGACGCCAATCAGGGGTGTCAAAAAACCTTCGGTTTGGGTCCCGATTTCCCAGCACCTGGAAAAGGGCCTTCTCCCGTCAGATTTAATGACCTAGTACATGATAGGGTGGATTTAACCCTTAAGTACCATTTCAAAAGTGGTGTTGAGGGAGGCGAAGGCCGTTCACCACCGCCGGCCACCTCGAGGGCAGTGCTGGCGGCATCCATGGCATTCCTAAACTCCTAAGCTACCCCTGCAAGTCAACATAACCAAGGCTCCACCGTTCATCATGTTGCACCAAGCAGTCGAGGGATTACGCCTCGGTGTCCAATGACCACGATCGTCACAGGTTCTTTTATCAAGCTTTCGCTTGTATTATCTAATGAGGTGTTCTAAACAATAGATCGTATATCCTATAATGTTTTTCCTAAAGGTTAATATCTAACAAGTGCTGCTTTCCTCTTCAAATTTTCGGTCATAGAGTTCAGAGACATGATTTGGAGACCATTGGCCTCATCGTATACACGTTGTAAGGTGAAGGAAACATACTTGATTCTCCTCAATAAAGTGCACTCTATGGTTAGTTAGAAATTCACATATCTCATTTGCCAGGGCGTGGCATGCTACCTGAATAAAATTGTTGTCATATTAACATCTTTTCAAAATTGAAAACTACATGAAATAATATAGTACCAATGTAATTAAGTAATCAACCTCTTTCATATAAATTCATTCGTGTTGGCTGCCACAACAAGACGATTAAGATACAAAATTGGCATTCTCACGCTAGCCCGTGTTGAAGACTAGTAGTTTGGAGTAATAATTAGGTGGCGATGATGGAGTATGGCTCCACGATGAAGAGCGGCCTCCGCCGGAGCTGCCGGCACCGCCGCACGCTTTGCACCAGCTCCTCCCTGTCCCCCACCCGCGACGTGAACAGCAGCGGCACGCTCCGCTTCTCCTCGTCGTCGACCTCTTCCTCGTCCTCCTCGTCGGACTGCATGCCCGTGGACGCGGCGGCCACCGCGGCCGCCAGCGTCGTCGTGGACGACGGGACCCGGCGCAGCCCAGGCGTCACGGTCGGAGCGGCTAATTCGTCGACGGTAGTTCTGCAGCAGCGCGATGGGGACGCGTCGTCTGTGTTGGCCGGCGCGCCGCCCACGAACTTGTTGATGACGATCCTCGAGCACCGCTGCGCTTTGCCGGACGCCGCCACTACCTCCACCACCGTGCCCCTGTCTACCACCTCCACCTCGTCCTCCTCCTCCTCGAAGACATCGTCTTCCTCGTCGACGCTATTGTGTTCTTGGTGTGGCTGTTGCACCATGCTCTGCTTCTGGTGGTGGAGAACAGATCCCGAGGCAGGGGAGCACTCCACGAAACAGAGCTTGAGGCGGCCGTCCTGGCGCTGGGCATGGAGGTACCCCTGGGGCTTCGTGGCCACGGCCTCCAGCACGAGGCGCCCGTCTCGGCGGTGCGGGCGCACCCGCAGGGACGGTCCGCCGTCGTCACCGCCGCGGCGAGACATGGACGGCAGAGGCGGCGGGAACGCGCGCTGCGGCCGAGCGCGGTGGTACTGTACCTCCCTAAGGGGCACCTCCCCCATCGCCTCCTCCTCCTCCTCCTCCTCGTCTTCTTGCAATGCCAGCGGCGAGAAGAAGTCCCCGGTAACGGTATCCTCGGTCTGGTGGGTCGGTGGCGGTGCGTAGAGGATGGATGACAGGTCGAGGAAGTCGTCGCGGGTGCCGGTCTCGCAGCCGACGCTCTCGGTGCAGAGGCTGAGGCTCTCGTGGCTCATGGACCGCCGGACCGTCGCCATCGGGTAGGTGACCTTGGCCTTGGCCGGCGGCGTCGGGGTCTTGGTGGCGCAGACGTCCTCGGCCGGGGTCTGCATGGCGCTCCACATGTCCAGCTGCGGCGGCGGCGGCATCGACGCCGGCATGCGAGTGTGAGTGTGAGCAGCGACGTCCAGCGCCGGCGGCATGACATGGCACACCGCCACCGTCATCTCGCACGATCTACAGAGAGATCGCAGCCGAAGGCACGGAGATGAAGATTGCTGGAGGAATGAGTGAGATGGCTACTCTGGTCGTGTTGGAGAAGAAGTGAGTGAGATGAGTGAGGTGGTGAGGGGGTCCGTTGGGAGGGTATTTATAGTTGGGGTTTGTGATGTAGGAGTAGTACTACTACTATGTCTGCAATACAAGAAAGAACATTCCATTCTTTTTCTTTTCTTTAGCAGTTAATAATGTTATAGTGGTAGTAAATTAGTACGTCTAGATACATTTATTTCCACGACAAGTAATTCCGAACGGAGGGAGTAACTGGATGTCAATGGGAGACAGCAATGAATATAAGGGCAGGGCATCTTCAGCTCAAGAATCTCACTGTCCTGTGCTTTATTTGCTGTTTCCACTACTTGCTAGCATCTTGGAAATTCAACTCTTATTAGGTTTTCTGTCGCCTACATGCTACTTTCCGGGAACTGAAAAACATTTGCACTTAAAAAAAATTGCACACTAGCAAAGTTCACACCAGATGGTTACTTCTTAATACTATACAGAAAAAGGCTTTCGCCCTGCTCTATATATAAAGCACCAACCATCAAACAACCCGTTACAAACTCATGTGAAACACCACACACAACACACACACACACACACCCAAGACAAAATACATAGGTCACCACTATACCACCCCCACGACCACCAAGCAAATTACATAGGCGCCAAGAAGAACCGCCTGGGGCCGACTGAAACCTCCCCGAGTGCAATCCACAGAGGAAAGGTGAGACAGACAACGACGGAGTAAGCACTACAAGACCGTGCATCCAAGAAGGACACGACCACCGATAGCCATCACCATCCGATCCCAAGGATCAAGTTTTGACCTAAAGTAACACAAAGGAAGTGGGAACACCGCGACGGAACCTCAAGGAAGGAAACAACGTCCGCGGATTCCGCTGCCTCTACCTAGTACAACAACTGAGCAAGTAGTGCACTCCGGCTCTCACACCCCCTCCATCGTATCCCTATGCCGAACACCCGCAACCATACCACCCGAGTGACCATGGATACCTGCCCGCACCTGAGACGCATGTTGCGCCCACGAACTCCTTTTAATACTATTGCACCAACAAATACCCATTTTCAACATTGTACTACTAGCTAGGACTCCCTTTCTAAAGAAATATAAGAGCGTTTAGATCACTACTATAGCGATCTGAATGCTCTTATATTTCTTTACAGAGTAATTAATATTCTTCTTGTCTGGTAATATCTAGCGCCTTGACAGCTATGTAGCCCATATGTATGCTCTTTACTCCTTTTTTGTCAACTTTGTAAATCTGTGTGTGGTGGCTGGCTGTTTTATACACCTTTCTTCTCTTTTTCCACATTTATTAATGTTATGCGTGGTGGCTGGCTACTGAGAGAGGTCGAGCTAGGTTAGTGGAAACGAGTCCCCTAGCATACATCACCAGTGGCAAGCATGGAACTTGCGGGAATGCTTATCACTCATTTGTTATTAATTTGTCTCCTTGTGTCTACTTTAATCAATCAATTAATTAATTAGGAAGTCACTACCCGTAGTGGGGAGTTACTTAGACTAGTAACATGCATATGTTACGGGCAATATTACTTCCTTCATAGTGAGGATTAACATATGTGTAATGCCATGCAACACTTTATTTATTATGTTGTAGACTCATCTTGTCTTGTCACGTGTGATGTTACTCATAATATGAATAACTAGCTACTACTATGTTGCTCAATTTGTCTCTCTCCTCATTAATTAGCTGACCCATCATTTTTTTAGCTTAGGTGACACCTATGTTTCTCCCACTATGTGTAGTCACTGTTTTCACTCCGAGGACCACACAAATATCCTCCTGTGATCCCCCAGCCTAAGGCAACATACTTTGTTTTGTTCCCTAACATCATGCCCAGCTAGCAACCTGCTTGTTTCAAAACTTAATTGGTGCATGCTATATATCCTTAATTATGTACTGGGGGCATCTGCTATTGATGTCCTTTTTTCATATGCATGCATGGTCAGCACCAGCTTGTTGACAAATCCATTCACAGGTCAGTAGTAGTGGTTTGATTAATTAGTAGTAATCAAATTGCATGCATAAGGTAATTAAGAGCATAATGAAAATGCAAAATATAATTAGTATATATGTATGCAAGTGGGGAGGGTGGTGAGATGAGCAAGATTCCATCCTCTTTTCAGCTCCCCTAGATGGATTACTCCTTAACAATGTCGATTCTATGCACAAACTGTGGGCTCAGGTGACCCCACAGCTTTTGGGGAACATAGGTTATAATTATTGTACAGTATAAAGAAAATAATTTAAAATTTTAGTAATGTCCCCACAGATTCTTCGGGCCGACTTAACATTGATCCTTAATACTATAGCACTGTAGCACTATTATCACACACAGCAAAGGCCCGTTTGCAAAATTGTGCTACTAGCAAGTAACTAATATTTTTCTCATAATATCTAGCCTTCACAACTATGGAAGCACATATGTAAGCTCCTTTACTCCTTTTTGTCTACTTTGTGAATCTGTGTGTGGTGGCTTGCTACTGAGTGGTCGAGCTAGGTTAGTGGAAACCAGCCCCCCAGCATACACCACTAGTGCCAAGCATGTAACATGGGAGAATGCTCACCACTAATTATTAATTTGTCTCCTTGTGCCTGCCTTAATTCACCAATTAATTAATTAGGCAGCTGCATGCACCACTGATGTCATGCCGCCATGCAAATATCCTCCTCTGATTCCCCAGCCTAAGGCAACCTACTTTGTTTTGTTCCCTCTTAGTGGCTAACATATAGATAGTTACATATTGCATCATGCCCACTAGCTAGCAGACTGCTTGTTCGGAAACCTATTAGGGGGTATTTGTTTTCAGGGACTTTTTGGTGTAGCGACTCGGAAAAGTCCCTCTTAGAGACTTTTTAACCAAACAGGAGGGACTACTAGGGACTAAAAGTTGCTTTTTGGGACTAAATGAAGAAGACTCTCAAGGAGTCTTTTTTGGGACTTTCTGGGACTTTTCGAACAATGCCCCTCCCTGCACCCATTGCCCCACCGCCTCATGATGTTGTTTGGTTGTTATTTTTCTGTATACTAGGGGTAAAATAGTCATTTAATAACCTCTAGGAAGGGAGTAGGAACTTTTTAGTCCCTGAAAACAAACACGGAGAGACTAGGAACTTTTTAGTTAGGACTAGAGAAAATCTAAGACTTATGAACCAAACATGGCCTTAATGCATGCCATCCTTAACTATGTACTGGGGGAGCATCTTGTGTTGCCTTTTTCCATATGCATGCATGCATGGTCACTACCAGCTTGTTGACAAATCCATTCACAGGTCAGTAGTATTGGTATGCTTAATTAGTACTAGTAATCTAAAATGCATGCATAAGGTAATTAATTAAGAGCATAATGTAAATGCAAAATATAATTATATATGTATGCAAGTGGGGAGGAGGATGAGATGAGCAAGATTCCATCAGCCTTTAAGCTCCTCTCTTTCTGGCTGCTTTCCATTCGATATGGAATAAAATATATGTGCAGGAGGGTGCATGGGTACCAAATTGTTCTAATGATTTAATCGTTTCTCTTTTCTTCTCCTCTTCTTAATTCCTTCAAGTGGTACTGTACTCCATGCTTACAGATGTCATTTAGTTCTCTTGGATATGGGTGCATAATCGTGTCTATTCTTCTATCTCTTGCTATTTTCTTTTTTCAACATTGGATCAAATTATTCTAGTTATGCTTCTACTTCAAGCCAAATACCCATGCCTTCAAAGCAAAAATAAATATCTTGTTTTTGCATTGTTGAAATGAAAGCTACTACTAGGTTCCTAGTTCACTCGGAAAAAAATCATACTTATATCAGAGAACCCCGGTTATGACATGAATTAATCACTTCCATAAAATCAAGTCAAATAGCATCATATGTAAACACATCCCGCCAAAAAAAAGTATTATCTGTAAACACAAAGATTAATGAACTAGCTATATGACTAGCTAATTTTATGATATGTTTTTTTATGAAGACCGTGGGTGCTCTGGTTTCTCATTAAGAATGGGGAAAATTACAACTAGTGATCACAAGTGTGACCAGGCAAGGAACTCGACAAAGAGGAAAAAACACTAAAGACAAAAAATTTAGGCAAAAAACATCTCTAGTTAAAAATGGACGCGAATTTTTGGGACGTGGTACCACGCGAGGATGTTATCCTGACCGATGATTGATGCTAGCGATTCGCACTTAATATAGTGATTAAGTGGATACTACGGCAATACACAGGGATAAGCTAGCAAATACACAACATTAATACATTAACGTGGGCCAACTACTGGTGTGTTTATGATCGAGGTGCAGGGCTGCAGGTTACCATTTAATGCAATTATCGTTCAGGCCTGGTCCTAGTTAAATACAAATTACTCACTCATACTGCACTATGGACCTTTTTGTCAACCTAGCGCGTGGGATCAAGTTCGTCGGACGGTGAAAGTTGTTGCTCCAGTTCTTTGCTTGCATATGCATGTTCACCCACAACCTTGTATTGCAATAGCAGGATTGCCAAAGCAACATTTTTTGACCAGAAGAAAATTGCATCCCTCATCACTACTAGGGAAAAGCCTAGCAGCAGCGCGGGTTTTAGGCCTATCAGTAGCGCGGGCAGGAGCGCTACTGATAAGGCGCTACAACTAATGCTTAGCAATAGCGCGCCTAGACCCACGCTACTGGTAACTTGACTTAGTAGTAGCGCTCCTTCAGAAAAGCGCTACTGGTAATTAGTAGTAGCGCTTCCCCTCTCCCGCGCTACTACTATTATTTAGTATTTTATTTCTTTTTTATTTCATGTTGTATTCATACACCTTTACACAAGTTTACATCCACTTGAAACTAATCCGTGGTTTTTTCACCCAATGATATAATAATATCATTATCATCATCATATCATTAACAACTTATCATCATAATACATCATTGTCATATAACACCTCCTCAAGATCATCGTTTTCATCATTGACATCACATAACACCTCCTCAAGATCATCATTATCAACTCTAACACATTACCACATAATAAACATATTGTACCTCATAGGACCTATTACATTCGATTAAGACCTACTGCATTTTCTAAGATAAAATAGCAAAAAACAAGATAGCCCCTGACTCTCCATTATGGAGAATGGAGATTAGCCTGTATCCAATTCTTGCCTTTCGCTGAATGTTACTTCCAAGAACCTCCTTGCAAATGTCCATATATTTCTTCCATTCTTTGATGAACATGTGTTCACGGGTTTTAGAAATCCGATATGCACAGGTGAGCTCCGTAGATTTACCTGGCAGTATGTTCAGAACTGAGAGGCGACCATGCAGAGACATCAGATGAGGCACACAATCCATCGAGAGTTTCTGTTGAAAAACATAATAATAACTTTGTAGTTAGCAATGATGTACTAGTTTTAGAAGTATGCAAAAGATGCACGGATGTCGTAATAGTAAAAAATCTTACCAGGGTATCTCCAGAGAAGTTACCGTGGTTCAACACATGCACTAGTGGCACGTATTCACCATAATTTGGAGGAGTTCGATAATAGTTATTATAATTTTCAAGAAGAGTACAAAATGCGACCAGATGATTTTTCTCCTTATACGTTAACTCGGTGCCATCGGTGTAGTGGGTTTTATCTACCATCTTCCGCACATTCTTTGAAGAATCAAAATAAGCTGTCAATGGAAATAAGCTATCAACTATTTTGAAGTAAACATATAAATTAGTTAATAACTATGTTTGAGAAACTCACATAGCGGTACAATCGGAAGCGTATCAACAAGGACCCAAATGTCCATATTGTCTTGCTCGATGTCAGGATCACCAAGATCCATGGTGACAATCATACCCTCATAAAAAACCATACATTTTGCAAAGTGCTTCCCAATTTTGGCAACCAAAATGGGTTACGCTCTGAGCATTGCACAGATTTACTTCAAAATCCATATCATGTACTTCGAAATTTTCATGGTCTTCAAAACCCATCCTCTCCAAGACATAGCGTCTTGCATGGCATGGGATAAGCTAGTCGAATTGTAAAATATGAAAATTAGACGTTGAAATAGTTGAAGTCATGCTTAATTACGAAAAAACACTTGTCGTTGTTGCGTACCATTTCACAATCGAAGGTCTCCTCGAGCTTAATGCTGAAGCGCCGATCTTCGTCCAGCCGAACGAACCTGCCGCACATACCTCGATCGTCGTGGCACCAGCTACACTCCCCCGGGAGACTATCATCGTCCGAGTACGACATTTCCTACGTTCATAATTTAAAGATTAAACTTGTACATATTCTAGCACAAGTCATGCCAGAATTCATGAAAAAATCCGGCATGACCTTTGCTAAAAAAGGACATATCGAGCGCCTGAAATTTACCGGAACGGAAATTAATCAACACTCCGGCAAAACATAAGCCACTCGGAGATGTAAACTGAATATGAAGGGCCACTTGGGCAACCACATATCCTATTTGAGCAACAACACAAGATATACAAGGATATTTGGCTGGTCTCACCTCGATGTCGGAGGGGGTCAGTGAATGGGACGACGGCGGGGATGTCGGAGGGGGTCGGTGACGGGGACGACGGCGGGGATGTCGGAGGGGGTCGGTGACGGGGATGACGGTGGTCACCTGAAACCATATAAGTTATCACTAATACATCCCGAATAATTGCTTAAACTAAAAAATAACAACAAATATGACATGTTCAACTAGTTTTATTAATTCAACTAGTTCTTACTAAATATAAACTTACTATAAATAGAAAAAAACTAGTTCTTTCTAAAAATAAAGTAGTTCAACTAGTTATATTAATTATCTTACTAAAAATACATTAGTTCTATTAATTCAACTACTTCAACTAGTTTATTAATTTACTTACTAAACTAGTTATGAACCCTAAATTAACATCTACTACTACTAAAAATCTAGTACTAACTAAATTAACATCTAATACTAGCTATGAACCCTAAATTAACATCTACAACTACTAAATCTAGTACTAACTAGTGGCAGGGGGTGGGGGCGACGGAGAGGTAGCTAGGGGCGGCGAGGTCGAGGGCGGTGGGAGGAGGGCTGCCGGTGGAGGAGGGAGAGGGCGGCCGCAGGCGGAGGGAGGAGGGCGGCGACGGAGGAGGGAGGGGCGGCCGCAGGCGGAGGGAGGATGTGCGAGGAGGAGGGAGGAGGGACGAAAGGAGGGGAGTACCTCGGCGGCGGACGGACGAAGGCGGCGGCGGCGGCGACGCACGACGACGGTTATCGGCACGGGGGGAGAGAGTGAGAGTGTGAGTGAGGGCGCCGGTCGTGTGCATGGGGATAAGGTAGGGATAGTTGTAGCGCGTTTGCCGAAACGCGCTATAGATAATCAGAATAGCAGTAGCGCGTTGCACATAAACCGCTACTGCTAAGTGTAACTATACAAAAAATACGTCAATGCAAAAATACATTGGCCATCAATGATCTTTTTGTGTACAATCTGAATTGTCAATATGAGTCCTCTCCGGTAGGAACCGGAGAGGACTCATATTGCGGCCACAAGGTTTACACATAGAGTTCAGCGAAGACCAACTGGTTGTGGTAGTTTCAGAAATAACATATTTAAGGTGGTAAACACCATGTTCACGGAGCGAGGTGGGACTAAACTTGTGGGCTGATCTTAGCAGTAGCGGTTTTCCCATAAGTGCGCTGCTGCTAACTTCTATAGCAGTAGCGCTGTTCGATAAAGTGCGCTACTGCTATAACCAGCGGGGGAGGGGGGGGGGAGGTCATGGCAATTATAGCAGCAGGGCGGTTTGCGGTGGACGCGCTACTGCTATTTTCCTGTCAGCAGCGCGTTTCTCTAACACGCGCTGCTGCTAAATAGCAGTAGCGTGGTATTTTAGGGAGCGCTGCTGGTAAGATTCCGTGTATAGCCTTTTCCCTAGTAGTGCATGTTCTGTTGCTAGCAGGAGTTGGTTCTGAACTTGTGCTAACATTACAACAAAAGCAAGGCTCCTTGAACCAAAGTTTTTTTTTTGGAAACGGAGCTCCTTGAACCAAAGTAACTTCTCTTTGTTTTCTCCTTTGCATGGCGATTAAATTGAATCGCATTAACATTTTTCTCCTTCGGATTTGTTTGGAAGATGCGTATTCCATAGTAAAGGGTTCCAACATTTAGACGACAAATCCGTTCGGAAAAAATATGAAGAAAATAATAATGGAAACTGTAGCATGTTCTGGAAATCCCAAACATGAACAGGGATACCTCCACATCAATATCTTCTGCATGCGAAGTGCATGATAGAATGTTGTTTTGTCAAGCAAAAACTAAAATTACTGACAAATTGTAGCATGCACCTGTCATCACCCAAGACCTCGCTGCACATCCATCGTCGACCTACCACTTGGAGAGCCAAGAACGAGAAGGTCGACATGGCATTAAGCTTCCCCGACGGGGATTAGTGGTATTGGTCAGTGGAGTATGGAGTAGTGCGTTCATCTGTTCTTTTTATTAGGCTAGTAGATCTTTTAGTGCGTCTAGACTATGGATTGGTGCAGTTTTTCTTTTTTTATTTCTTTTCTAGCCGGGTTTGGATCCTCGAACAGAACAACAGCTCTTAATCTTGAGCACTTTCCAATCTTACTGGTTTACTCTCACATAGGCCAGCTCGAGATTAGGATTTTTGCTACAGAAACACAATACCATGGCCGTGCCCGTGCTAGAGGAGTAGAAGTGCTGCAGGAGCCAATGAACTATTGTGAGACATTGGGGGGAGCGAGAGATAGGAGATGAACAGGAGAAGGATAGTAAATAAGAGATGTGCTGTAGCGTGATGAATGCGGGAGGAGAAAAACTATCCGTCGGTGAAGTTGCCGTTGCGGAATGGTGGTCATCAATATATGAGGCTTTAATGCGGTGCAATCAATTCCCGTCGACGCGCATGTCGTTTCAATGTGTGAGGCTACCATGTGGGCCATTTACTGGGTTGCAGTGGCAATACAGGCACTATACCAGCAGGTGTACAGTAACCAGGAAAAGGTTATACGACAACGATGTATTGTAGTAGAATGAATCGTGTGGTCACGAGTGGTTCTGATAACGACCTCGCGTGGCTGCATGTACACACGCGAATTATCGGTTAAAAATGCTATATATACTGATCGCCATCATGTGTATATCATAGAAATCCTACGGTTGCGCTAGTTCCATAGATGCCAGATGGTGTAAAAAGTGAGTACCAAGCCGGATGTGGATTAGGAGCACTCGGCTACGGCGCACTCCGAAATCACTGCCGATCGTCTGCATGCTCGGGATGTGCGCCACTGTTGCAGAAATGAATTCTAACGTGTGAATACCGACCAACGCGTATAGCCTAGCAGTGCGTACCTGTCCTTCGGCATTTAATAAAGCAGGATCAGACAGCATAAAACAGCGAACTACATTGACTGGGTAGGAGACTTTAGCACGTCGCCTTCATGGCCAATTTGCAGAACACTAAATGTAGGGAGAAAAGCTAATCTCCCATGCACGGGAGGTACCGTGTATGCATGCGTTGTTGGTTTGCTTGAAGATCCGAATGCCATGCATTTATACCGCTGGCAGTTAGCTAGTTATTTCTCTCATCACATGCAAGTACACTGTTTCACCTATGTTCCACCATCCATGCTTCTTCATTTTATTTCGAAGTTCAAATCTAATTTGTCTTACGAACCAAAAGTACAATTTATGTTCTGTTTTCATATTTGTGTGTTTGACGACGAGACCTTCGAAATGAGACCGCTTTTGAATATATTTCAATAAATTTTAAAATTTAAATTCTGAAACATGGTGAAACACTATAAGAGTACACATAACTATGCCATGTTTTGTTAAACACTAGATAAGGTCAAAGTTTTGTTGCAATAAAATATATTAATATTTACAAATTTTTAGATTACTAAGAATCAGTTTGATACACATTGGCACACAATGTATCATTATGAAATGCAAGGGAACATGGGACCTAGTGAAACAATAAGATAATAATTTTGTTTTAATACATTATTAAATTTTTCACATGGAATTAATAAATATGTATGAAACAAGTTCGAAGCATGGTGATTTAGTTGTCAAAAATTAATTTCTAAAAATATATTCAATATTGGTCTTGTTTTAAAGACTTTGTAAAAAACACAATTGTGTAAACAGAATGTAAAACAAACTTTTATTTCTACATGCATTAGGCATCTATTTATTTGAATGAAACCTAGTCAGTACAGATTAACATGTGAATGTATGTTAGGTGAGAGAAAATAAAGGCCCCACACAGCAATAAAAAATGTGATGGATGCATGCACGGGAGGTCCCGTGCATGGTAGAAAATCCATTCTCTAAATGTAGGTACAAGTGGTACGTGGGTGGTTGTTTTTTACCATGGTAGAAATTACGTGTATGGATTGAAAAAAACATGGCAATATTTCGCTGGAATTAGCCGTAAGTGCCAATGGTCAGTATACGTGGCACGTCTAGAGGAGGGAGGAAATATTTTGTTAGAATTAGTGAAGGTGACAAACCATGGGATTAACAGAAATGTTAGGTGACATGTTCACAAGCACGAAACAGCCACATCAGATGACAACGATTGTGCTTTTTAATAAGAAAAAATTACATAGTGGTCGGAAACGGCTAGTCCGTTGCACCCGGTAGTCGGAGAGGACGTGCATTTAAGTGCAACAGCTTTTTCTGCAGCGGGTACATAACGCGTGCACTGTTCTTCTTCTATACGACATATAGAAAAAAGAATACGATACTGGAAAGCAGGGAATACAGTGCTACTATTTTAGTGGGCTCGGATCCCCATGCGACTGGATGAGCAGGATTTCAGTGGGTGTGGTCGCCGTGTGCTCCTAAGCAATTTCGGTACCAAGCCTGCCTTTCGCTCTTTGCTTTTCATATCGTGAGAGAGATTAGTCCACCATTGTTGGATGTCAGCAGTCGTGTCAACGGCGTTCCGCGACTGGTCAGATTTGAAACAGTCCAAATTTCTTTATATGAAGCTAATATATATATTCCAAAATGACAAATAAGTTAGCCACATGGCGCAACCGAGATCGTTGTCACACCCTTTTAATTTGCAAAAGATGGTGAACCATGTTTATATTTTACACGCCGTAGTTCCTCCACCGTTTGATGTGGTGTAACATCTGATCAGATGCCCCCGGTCGACTTTTGTGTCCTTGCTTTGTCCTCTAGTTGTTCCTGACGAGAGAAAAGAAAATGAAACAAAAAGGGTAGGTATTCGGTGCACTGGCGGAGCTATGTCTATTTCTGCAGGGGCCATGACCCCCCAGCCCATGAACTTTTTGTGAAGAAACTCTATATCGGGTGACATAAATTCAGAGAAATACAGTTTTTGACCACTTCAAAAAATTATATTTCGTCATTTGCCCCCTCAGCTCTTCCTCGCAAGCTCCGCCACTGATTCGGTGCATCACTAGCTACCAATCTATAGCTAGTTGAAAAGGATGCAACAATGGAAATGGAATTAGAGGACGCTAAGCAAAGCAAAGTAGTAAAGGCCAAACTAACTAAAGCAAACGACAGAGAAAGAGATTCTTTTGCATGCTTACCTCGGTGTGGGCCCATGCACTCCCAGAATGGAACTTGTAGCTCTTAAGTGTCATTGTCTAGCCAGCTCAAAGTATGTAGTTTAAATTGATTGGAATGAGATGCATGGAGAACAATTGCTGATTTTATCGGGAAAGCTATGTGGATTACCTTTTTTGTTGTATATTATAGTTGGTGGGGTTTTACGATGTGTGCACTTTGGTGTTTTATTATATTCAAAACTAATTAATAACCCACTCAAGTCAAAAGTCATGAAAAATTTATCCAATTCTCCCCCTTGTATATGCACATTGTTGATGAAGTCTGAACCTGAAATCTTTGGCAAAAGAATGTCCATTTCTGTTCCGTCCAAAAAGAACGAGGGAGAAGGGACATGTCAACAGAAATGTAAATTACAAGTGCGTAACCTATTTTTCAATAATCCATAAACGAAGCTAGATTTACAAGTTAAACAAATCATCAATCGGACAACATCTTCTAGAACATCTCTAACGGCATCTTGGCCTGCCCATATGATTTGGGTTTCTTATTTGGGGTGATAATTAATTAACTTAAAGAAAAAAGAAAATCTGTTTGATTAACTGAGTGCAAAGTGGTCCATAGGAAAATTCTTTTTCTAATACCTTTGTCTCATAAATATTAAAGCTTCATTAGAAAATTTCCCTAAAGATCAAAATTGCAGTAATAAGTGAATTCAAATTATTAGAAGAAGGTCATAATTAGCTACTCCCTCCGGTCCATATTAATTGTCGCTGATACCACCAACGATTAATATTGATCATTGGCTGACGCATTAAATAGGATTTGCATGCTGCTCTTTAGGAATTAATGACATGGGAAACTAGCGAAGTGGATGGCTCCTCCCAATTTTCCAAGCAGGCCAAATAGGAATAATTATTGCCATTGAGTTTTGGTTTAATATCCTCCATCCAATCTCCACGCGCCTAGGTTGTGATGCAGCTTCTTAGAGCATCTTCAATGGTTATAAGACTAGCCACAATGGGGAGTAACTTAGACTGATAACATGCATATGTTACTTGTCTATGTTACTACCTCTCCAGTGGGGAGTAACATATGTGTGGTATCATGCAACACTTCATTTATTATGCTATAGACTCATCTTATCTTGGTATGTGTGATGTTATTCATACGAGCATGGTTAATACTATAGCCAGCTGCCGGCTATAAGCCAGTGCCATGTCATCTACATCCCATCTTATAGTCAACATGTACAATAATAGATTAAAAGAGTGTACTACTTTTTTATTATGTGGTCCACCTTTCATTTTCATAAAGTGCCTAGGAGCACGTGCTAGAGCTGGCTCTTCACGAAGAGTCCGCTTACCTTCTCTCTCCTCTTCTCTTTCCTCCAACTAAGCAAAAATATACTAGTTTATTTCTTATAGCCCGCTGACTCAGCTCTATTGTACTTGCTCTACTAGTAGTAACTAGCTATGTTACGACATGCCTCTCTTTCTTCATTTATTACCTGCCACGTCATTTTTTTGTCTAGATATGTGTGATGTTACCACCTATGTTACTTCCATTGTGGGTAGTCTAAGATAGTTGTTGGTAGACTTTGCCACATAGAATTTTTGATGATGAGTCATATAATAAATGAGAAAAGAATGGAAGGTTGTATGTAGATGAACCAACACCCCTTGCACAAGCTCCAATGTAGAATGAAAGAGCACTGTATTTATTATCTCATATGCTAGTGGGAAAACTAGATACTACCTCCGTTTATTAGTCCTCTTTGTAATTTGAGCCAAATTTTGACCAAGATTTAACTAACAAATTGTTAATGCATATAACCAAAAATTATATCATTGAATGCATGTCAACAAAAATTATATCGTTGAATTCGTATTTGAACATAGTTTTCAATGATATAACTTTTTATGACATGCATGAATATATTTTTAGTTATATCTATCGTCAAAATTTGGACCAAAATGCAATGAGGACCAACAAACCAGAACGGAGGTAGTACAACCAATTGGAGTAGTTGCATGTTAAGGTGCTGGTTGATGACATGGCATATTTTACCAACAAGCTAACAAACAAACTATTGAAGATGCCCTACGCACGTCGACGGAGGGAGTATCTTTTTTCGAGATTAGAAGATATAGCTAACCGGAGACATTGTACTATAAGACTGTCACAATTAGCTCTTGCTCTTCAATCTAGAGATGGTCGAAAATCAATGATTTCAAGTTGAATATTTGTGGTGTGCAAAGTTCCCGGGATATGCTTGTTGTTCGATCAAGGTAGTAGTATGGGCCACGCTTGTAAATAAGTGTGTGAAAGGACGTAAAGATCGATATGGAGCATCGAAGAGCATGCATGTGTGTGGACCTTTGCAAAATCTCAAGCTAGGCATGCAGTGACAGCGATGATATCTAGGGTGTCAGCTCCTCTATATCTTCTTCTTTTGGACCAACGCGCACACCAAACCGTTTCATTGCATGCAGCACAGATTCCGAGACCAGCCTACCTATGACTGCAATGGTACGGATCCCGAGACACAAGGAAAATCGTGCATCATCCAGGACCAGACGTGTCGATCTTCCAACTAAAGCAGAGCTACGGAGAGGAGTATATATGGAAGAAACAAATGGCCGGTGCTCCATCCGACATATCAATCTTTGGCCTGCACCTGCAGGATCTTATCGCCGCCTGTTCCTCTACCTGGTCGATCGATAAAGCACTCCCATCCATCGACCGATCGATAGTACGTATGTTACAGCTAGCGGCAGGTGAGCAAGGGCGCCTAGTCACAGCTTTTGTGTCCTTTCCTCCGTCACCTTTGGGACCTCTTTGATTCGCCGGATTCTCAAAACACTGGATCAAATATCTCTTGATTTGCATGGTGCATATATACGCATGCAAAAATGTAGCATGGCTGCATGGATGTACTTCCTCCGTTTGAAATTACTCGTCCAAAAAATGAATGTATCTATATGTATTTTAATTGTAGATACACTGGATCGATAGTACGTATGTACAGCTGGCGGCAGGTGAGCAAGGGCGCCTAGCCTCAGCATTTTTGTGTCCTCTCCTCCATCTCCTTTGGTTCGGCGGATTCTCAAAATATTGGATCGAAATTCTTTGGATTTGCATGATGATAAAATGTAGCATGGATGTATACGGAAGTATGGATGTTAATAGTTGCACAGTTCGGTGCGTATCCGGTGCAACAGAGCTTGTGGTTTTTCGCATCATATTCACGTACAAGTTACATATACATCTATATGTTGTCCTAAATATTTAAAATCTGAGTTCAAACATAGTCCATAAACACGAATAATGAAATTCAACTCTGATTTTGGAAAGTTCACCTCACATTTAAACTAAGGACCGACTATTTGCGACTTGTGGTACAAAAAATTTGGCGGTGGTCGACATTCTTTGGATTTCAACCCAACGTCCGGGCATCGCCTTCTTCCTTTCGAGCCCCCTCCAGCCCTTCCCATGGACTCATCTCTGGCGGCAAAGCCGCAATTTGCTGCTTCCCCCGCGTACCACTTGGTCTTGACAAGCCCTTGCCGGCGACACTGTTGACGGTGGTAGTGTCCCTGTCTCAGGCTCAGTTCGTTGTCCAATCTGAGCAATCGTGGCAGTGACATCCGCACCGGTGAAATCTGCTTCCTCGCCTCATCCGGCACTCCGATGAGTTTTTACCGAGGTCTTGCCAGGGACACAACTCGGCCTCGTAGCTCTCCACTTCCTCTCCACCAAAAATTGCCTAACTTTGACGACATTAAAATAAGGACTACAATAACTATATTAAATTGCATTTCCTGAGCCGTATGCTGGATTTTGATTTCAAAATCTGTGATATGGTAATTTACAAATTTTACTGCATGTTTACAAACTTAACAAAAGTGGTAACCTAGATAGTTCTTTCAGCTACATATCCATGAACTGAGCAGCTAGCTGTTTGTGTACGAACAACCAAGCTAAAGTGTCTACCTATTTTTGCGGAAATTCGCAGGGGCACGTAGGTGCGGGAGCACGCACTTGTGCAATCCTGCTCGACCACCCAATTGCCTCATGATCCGTGAAGTAGTCCGATCCTGTTCGAGGGCACAATATTAAGTTTTAACCTTTGAAACTTACGAGTTTGCATCTGAAATATACGATTTTCTCGGTCGCTCATATCAAGTTTCATAGTTGAAACTTTAACCATTTTTTTGTCACTCATAGGTACTAAAGTTCTGATTTCATTGGTCACTCACACTAAGTTTCAGAAGTTAAAACTTAACAAATTTTTTAACAAACTCTTGCAAATGTAAAAATGAATCTTATTCGAATGTCCTCGTCACAAGAAACACGAATATGTAAGTGTAACTTAATTTGGACTTTTGTTTTAGAAGATATAATAGTTTGAAAATCGTAAGCCAAAAGAAAAAGCACGGACGAGGGACTCAGTGCCCCCACACGTGCGTGCCATAAATCCTCTGCCCCTAACTTGGTTCCTCGACCAACATGCACTAGCGCTCATTGAGGTACAATGAGTCTTTGTTCGTCTCAGCTAGCCTGAATTATAGATCCATCAACCATTAAGATTCCCTTTTGCTTGAAAGATACTATATCATCATAGTCGCCCCATCCCAGCCGATAGATACATATCCATGTTCCATTTTGTCGTCGTCATCATTTCTGGTTGGAACATTTGAAGACAAGCTAGGTACATCCGTGCACGAAAACTGAAAAATGAAGAAGAAACAACGAGCGCACACAAGCACCTCGTCGTCAGAAATGTTGTCTCTTCACTGAAAGAACATCCCGCCTTCATGAAGCAAGCAAGGCCATTGTCAACAATAATGAGGTGATCCCGGATGGGCTGAAAGTACAATCACCCTTCTAACCATCCAACCATATGTTGGTTCCCTATAAGTATATAATCACTAATGCAGAATCAGCCTTTAGTCCCGGTTCGTAAAGGCCTTTAGTCCCGGTTCATCAACCGGCACTAAAAGGGTGGGGACTAAAGCCCCCCCTCCCCCTAGTCCCGGCTCGTCACAGCCCGGGACCAAGGGCCACCATATGGCACGAGCCCGCGCCGGGGGCTGGGGGACCTTTAGTCACCAACCGGGACTAGAGGTTTAGGGGTTTAGGGTTTTATGATTTATGATTTAAGGTTTATTTTTTCTTTTTGCTTTGTGTTTTCTATTTAATTGTTTTTCATTTCAAATATATTTTACGCTACTGCAGTCTTAATGTGCCACTGCTACTACATACTGTACACGTCATATATAATAGAATTTCTTGTACAACCAATCATATATCATAGAATTTCTTGTACGACCATGCATACACACACATATATACAATTTGGTACATAAAATTTCTCCTACAATTTGCAGATCATTACATGCAGGCATTAGGTGTAGTGGTATTCTCCTTCGGGATGTATGACCTGATCAAGCAAAAATCCCGCAATTTTCTCTTGAAGTGCTCGTATGCTGTCCATTGGTAGGAGCTTATCTCGCATTTCTTGCATCTTTATTAAAAAAGAAGATCAATATGAATATATTAGTTGTTCGTATATATATTGGATCATGGTAAAAAGAATTGTGAATTGTGTTTATGTACGTCAAGATTTCTTCCTCTTTTGCTCCTTTATGTCATAAAGTGAATGTTCTCGCAAACATAGTATGCACATAAATTATTCCCCGACGTATGCCTCATGCACTTTACGAGAATATAATTCAATCAGATAATAATGGTATTGAAACTAGAATTAAAGAGATGCACGGACGTAGGCAGCTAGTACTACTTAATTACCTTCGCTCGCACCCATTTCAGCTCTTGTTTTCATGGGCCTAGAACTTGTTTGATGAACTTTTGCCAAACCCTACCGGCCGTAAAATGGAGTTATTAATCAGTTGATATCAGGAAATGGATTAAAGAGGCCGACATAGTGAGATAATGATTGAAATTACCTGCCGAGCACCCCCTTCACGATTGAGTATTCTTTAGTTTCTTTAAGTAGTGAGTCTAGTACGTGAACTTTTCCCTCGTCAATCAATGATTAACAGGATCCAGTGAAAACTGCATGCGCACACGCTTGTATAATTAAGCAAGCATGTGCATAACTCATCAACTACACTTATTAACATCTAGAAAGAAAAATAGAATTTGTAGTACAAGACAGTAACACTCACCTGAAGTTGTAAGGAAATAGTATTTTTGGTTGGGTATTTAGTCGCACTAAAAACTGTAGCAAGCTTTTCTCTGTGTCTTTTTTGTGCTGTGACCATGTCTCTTCATTAACGGTAATTGGATCAATGAACCCAATGCCATAGCGTCAATCTCTTTTCATTTCATAAATTTTCATTCTACATAATGCAACAAAAAAGAATATAGTAAGGATAATTACAGGTAATGAACGAGCACAACTAGTTAGAGACTTAAATTACAGAAAGAAATCACTTACAGACAATAGAAACTGACAAGAGATTTGTCGAGTGCCTCCTAATTGAATAATTGAAATATTTCTTGAAACTCAACTCACAAATATTTTACTTGTAAGTAACACTACTGAAAACAGAGAATTTGCCATCAGTCAGATCTTTGTCGTCCGTTTGCGGACGGCAAAGAAGGTCTTTACCGCCTGCTTCCAAAAAACGGACGGCAAAGAAAGGGCTGACAGCAAAGACACAGTTTGCCATCAGCCAGTTCTTTGTCGTTGGCTAGTCGACGACAAAGATGTGGGTGAGGTCCAGTGGAGACCCAAACCCTAATGGCCCACCGCCCCTCCGGCAAAGAACATGCCCACTAACGGCCTCTAACGACCCCTCTCTCCCCGGCCCCACCCCTCTCTCTTCCCCTCTCCCTCCACCCGCGTGCCCCCGCGCCCGCACCGCCGCCGCCGCCCCACCACCCTCCCCGCCCCGGAACAGAGTCGCCCCCGCCGCCCCGTCGCCCCTGTGGCCTGCCACC
>NC_041389.1:1426886-1490074 GCF_002162155.2 Triticum dicoccoides | reverse complement strand
CGGACCCCGTCGCCCTCGCCCCCGTCGCCCCAGGACGCCCCGCCCCGCCCTCCTTCTCCACCACCGCTCGGTCGGCACCGCTGCCCTCTCTCCTTTTTTTTTCATCTTTTTCTGTTTTTTAGATTTATTCTAGTTTAGGCTTAGTTTAATTTAATTTTAGTTAGGTTGATGGCAAAAACAATAGTGCTAGGTTACTCATCTTTCGATTTCAATGTGCAGTTGTTTCGTCGCTGCGAGGGTCAGGTGTTCGACGAGCTCCACCCCTGTGTTCGTGGGTGAGCAAAAATGACATCTCCTCGTCCCCACTTAATTATTTGCTCCGTTCCGGCTGTCGATGACACTATCTAGGTAACTATAGTCGCGTAACCAGTATGCATATCTTGTCTGAAAGCGTTGCATCGATAAATACGCATTCAGTTGCATATTTATCACCGTAACTCATTCAGATTGTCCAACGATTTCCACAGATAGCCTGAGTATGTGTAGATTGAGTATGTTCTCCATGCTCTACCCCATTCCGAGACAAAATTTCGTTAGCGCCCCCCTGTTGTTCTCTGGATGCACATTCTCTCGGCTTTTTGCCGAGACGTGTATCAGGAGAACAGCGGGGAGGTGCTGCCGAAATTTTGTCTCGGAATGGGGTAGAGCATGGAGAACGTACTCAATCTACACATACTCGGGTGGGATTAGGACCTATGTTTACCTATTAGAGTGTAGGTTGCATGGACGTAATAAAATTGACAAACTAGATTAACTGATGAATATACATGCTGAATTATATACATTTATTGTCTGTCCAATAGCTAAGCAAGATGAGTGATCATGAGTGGATGTACACCGATCGCACTAGTCAGAAAGAGATTACCAATGAATGGTTAACAAAAATCAAGGGATTTGTGAAAGCCACATTTGCAAATGGCCAAAGGAAAAACTAGTGCCCCTGTGTCTGGTGCAACAATTGGGAAAAGAGGACAGAGGATGAAATGGGCAAATACCTGTAGAAGAGTGGTTTTACACCCGGTTATACGGTGTGGATATTTCTTGGTGAGTCTGCCCAACGTGCCAGAGCTAAGGTGGTTCGTCGGCGACGAGTATAGTACCGGGATTGAAGACATGGTGCAAAACTTTGATGATGCTTGGGATTCAGACGAAGAGATGGAGGAATCTGTAAGGCCTTCAATGAAATGTTGGAGTCTTCAAAACGTCCTCTTAACAAGCACACTGAGCTTTGTCAGGTGGATGCCATCTCGCAAATAATGGCTCTGAAGGCTCAATTCAAATTGGGCAGAGAATGCTACGTTGCGATGATGTCAATATTTGGATGCTCTCTATCCAAAGGCCATGTACTGCCTGCAAACCTGTACCAGTCAGACAAAATCCTCTGTGCTCTTAAGATGCCCTATGAGAAGATACATGCCTGTGAGAAAGGATGTGCCTTCTTTAGGCTTGAGTATGTGGACTTGAACTATTGCCCCATTTGCAAGTTTTCCAGGTATATTGTGGCAGACAACGGTATGCGTGAGAAGACGCAGACCGAAATCCCGGTTAATGTTCTTTGGTATATGCAAATCGTACCAACACTCCAACATCTTTTCAAGGTCGAAGAGACGGCCAGACAGAGGACATGGCACAAAACAGGCAAAAGAACTGAGCTAGATGCAGATGGAAATCTGATGATGGTACACACATGGGTTGGTGAAGCGTGGAAGCGCTTTGATGCATTATATGCGGAAAAAGTGGTAGATCCAAGGCATCCTCAAGTCGGCATCAACACGGATGGGTTCGGTGTGGTTGGTCTGACGGCAACCCAATACAGTTGTTGTTGGGGAACATAGTAATTTCAAAAAAATTCCTACGCACACTCAAGATCATGGTGATGCATAGCAACGAGAGGGGAGAGTGTTGTCCACGTACCCTCATAGACCGAAAGCGGAAGCGTTAGCACAACGCGGTTGATGTAGTCGTACGTCTTCATGATCCGACCGATCCAAGTACCGAACGTACGGCACCTCCAAGTTCAGCACACCTTCACTTCGATGACGTCCCACGGACTCCGATCCAACAGAGCTTTGCGGGAGAGTTTCGTCAGCACGACGGCGTGATGACGGTGTTGATGATGCTACCAACGCAGGGCTTCGCCTAAGCACCACTACGATATTATCGAGGTGGAATATGGTGGTGGGGGGCACCGCACACGGCTAAGAGATCAACGATCAATTGTTGTGTCTAGAGGTGCCCCTACCCCTGTATATAAAGGATCAAGGGGGAGGGGCGTCCGGCCAAGAGGAGGTGTGCGAGGAAGGAGTTCTACTCACACCAGGAGTAGGACTCCCTCCTTTCCTAGTCCAAGTAGGAGAGCGGAAGGAAGGGAGAGAGGAGAGGAAGGAAGGGGGGGGGCACCACCGCCCCTTCTTGTCCAATTCGGACTAGAGGGGGAGGGGGCGCGCGGCCTGCCCTGGCCTCCCCTCCTCTTCTCCACTAGGGCCTGAGGCCCACTAAACCCCCCGGGGGGTTCTGGTAACCCCCCCGGTACTCCGGTATATGCCCGAAACCTTCCTAAACGATTCCGGTGTCCGAACATAGTCATCCAATATATCGATCTTTATGTCTCGACCATTTTGAGACTCCTCGTCATGTCTGTGATCATATCCGGGACTTCGAACTACCTTCGGTACATCAAAACACAAAACTCATAATACCGATCATCACCAAACTTTAAGCGTGCGGACCCTACGGGTTCGAGAACTATGTAGACATGACCGAGACTCATTTTCGATCAATAACCAATAGCGGAACCTGGATGCTCATATTGGTTCCCACATATTCTACGAAGATCTTTATCGATCAAACCGCATAACCACATACGTTGTTCCTTTTGTCATCGGTATGTTACTTGCCCGAGATTTGATCGTCGGTATCTCAATACCTAGTCCAATCTCGTTACCGGAAAATCTCCTTACTCGTTATGTAATGCATCATCCTGCAACTAACTCATTAGCTACATTGCTTGCAAGGCTTATAGTGATGTGCATTACCGAGAGGGCCCAGAGATACCTCTCCGACAATCGGAGTGACAAATCCTAATCTCGAAATACGCCAACTCAACATGTACCTTCGGAGACACCTGTAGAGCTCCTTTATAATCACCCAGTTACGTTGTGACGTTTGGTAGCACACAAAGTGTTCCTCCGGTAAACGGGAGTTGCATAATCCCATAGTCGTAGGAACATGTATAAATCATGAAGAAAGGAATAGCAACATACTAAACGATCAAGTGATAAGCTAACGGAATGGGTCAAGTCAATCACATCATTCTCCTAATGATGTGATCCCGTTAATCAAATGACAACTCATGTCTATGGCTAGGAAACACAACCATATTTGATCAACGAGCTAGTCAAGTAGAGGCATACTAGTGACACTATGTTTGTCTATGTATTCACACATGTATTATGTTTCCGGTTAATACAATTCTAGCATGAATAATAAAAATTTATCATGATATGAGGAAATAAATAATAACTTTATTATTGCCTATAGGGCATATTTCCTTTAGTCTCCCACTTGCACTAGAGTCAATAATCTAGATTACACAGTAATGATTCTAACACCCGTGGAGCCTTGGTGCTCATCATGTTTTGCTCATGGAAGAGGCTTAGTCAACGGGTCTGCAACATTCAGATCCGTATGTATCTTGCAAATCTCTATGTCTCCCACCTGGACTTGGTCCCGGATGGAATTGAAGTGTCTCTTGATGTGCTTGGTTCTTTTGTGAAATCTGGATTCCTTTGCCAAGGCAATTGCACCAGTGTTGTCACAAAAGATTTTCATTGGTCTCGATGCACTAGGTATAACACCTAGATCGGATATGAACTCCTTCATCAAGACTCCTTCATTTGCTGCTTCAGAAGCAGCTATGTACTCCGCTTCACATGTAGATCCTGCCACAACGCTTTGTTTAGAACTACACCAACTGACAGCTCCACCGTTCAATATAAACACGTATCCGGTTTGCGATTTAGAATCGTCCGGATCATTGTCAAAGCTTGCATCGACGTAACCATTTACGACTAGCTCTTTGTCACCTCCATATACGAGAAACATATCCTTAGTCCTTTTCAGATATTTCAGGATATTCTTTACCGCTGTCCAGTGATCCACGCCTGGATTACTTTGGTACCTCCCTGCTAAGCTAATAGCTAGGCACACATCAGGTCTGGTACATAGCATTGCATACAAGATAGAGCCTATGGCTGAAGCATAGGGAACATCTTTCATTTTCTCTCTATCTTCTGTAGTGGTCGGGCATTGAGTCTGACTCAACTTCACACCTTGTAATACAGGCAAGAACCCTTTCTTTGCTTGATCCATTTTGAACTTTTTCAAAACTTTATCAAGGTATGTGCTTTGTGAAAGTCCAATTAAGCGTCTTGATATATCTCTATAGATCTTGATGCCCAATATATAAGCAGCTTCACCGAGGTCTTTCATTGAAAAACTTTTATTCAAGTATCCTTTTATGCTATCCAAAAATTCTATATCATTTCCAATTAATAATATGTCGTCTACATATAATATCAGAAATGCTACAGAGCTCCCACTCATTTTCTTGTAAATACAGGCTTCTCCAAAAGTCTGTATAACCATATGCTTTGATCACACTATCAAAATGTTTATTCCAACTCCGAGAGGCTTGCGCCAGTCCATAAATGGATTGCTGGAGCTTGCACACTTTGTTAGCACTTTTTGGATCGACAAAACTTTCTGGTTGCATCATATACAACTCTTCTTCCAGAAATCCATTCAGGAATGCAGTTTTTACATCCATTTGCCAAATTTCATAATCATAAAATGCAGCAATTGCTAACATGATTCAGACTGATATAAGCATCGCTACGAGTGAGAAAGTCTCATCGTAGTCAACCCCTTGAACTTGTTGAAAACCTTTTGCAACAAGTCGAGCTTTGTAGATAGTAACATTACCATCAGCGTCAGTCTTCTTCTTTAAGATCCATTTATTTTTGATGGCTTGCCGATCATCGGGCAAGTCAACCAAAGTCCACACTTTGTTCTCATACATGGATCCCATCTCAGATTTCATGGCTTCAAGCCACTTTGCGGAATCTGGGCTCATCATCGCTTCCTCATAGTTCGTAGGTTCGCTATGGTCAAGTAACATAACCTCCAGAATAGGATTACCGTACCACTCTGGTGTGGATCTTGCTCTGGTTGACCTACGAGGTTCAGTAGTAACTTGATCTGAAGTTTCATGATCAATATCATTAGTTTCCTCACTAATTGGTGTAGGCGTCACAGGAACTGATTTCTGTGATGAACTACTTTCCAATAAGGGAGCAGGTACAGTTACCTCATCAAGTTCTACTTTCCTCCCACTCACTTCTTTCGAGAGAAACTCCTTCTCTAGAAAGGATCCGAATTTAGCAACAAAAGTATTGCCTTCAGATATGTGATAGAAGGTGTACCCAATAGTCTCCTTTGGGTATCCTATGAAGAAACATTTCTCCGATTTGGGTTCGAGCTTATCCGGTTGAAGTTTTTTCACATAAGCATCGCAGCCCCAAACTTTAAGAAATGACAACTTTGGTTTCTTTCCAAACCATAGTTCATAAGGCGTCGTCTCAACGGATTTTGATGGTGCCCTATTTAACATGAATGCAGCCGTCTCTAAAATATAACCCCAAAATGATAGCGGTAAATCAGTAAGAGACATCATAGATCGCACCATATCTAGTAAAGTATGATTACGACGTTCGGACACACCATTACGTTGTGGTGTTTCGGGTGGCGTGAGTTGCGAAACTATTCCGTATTGTTTCAAATGTAGATCAAACTCGTAACTCAAATATTCTCCTCCACGATCTGATCGTAGAAACTTTATTTTCTTGTTACGATGATTTTCCACTTTACTCTGAAATTCTTTGAACTTTTCAAATGTTTCAGACTTATGTTTCATTAAGTAGATATACCCATATCTACTCAAATGATCAGTGAAGGCGAGAAAATAACGATACCCGCCACGAGCCTCAATATTCATCGGACCACATACATCAGTATGTATGATTTCCAACAAATCTGTTGCTCACTTCATAGTTCCGGAGAAGGCGTTTTATTCATCTTGCCCATGAGGCACAGTTCGCAAGTACCAAGTGATTCATAATCAAGTGATTCCAAAAGTCCATCAGTATGGAGTTTCTTCATGCGCTTTACACCAATATGACCCAAACGGCAGTGCCACAAATAAGTTGCACTATCATTATCAACTCTGCATCTTTTGGCTTCAACATTATGAATATGTGTATCACTACTATCGAGATTCAATAAAAATAGACCACTCTTCAAGGGTGCATGACCATAAAAGATATTACTCATATAAATAGAACAACCATTATTCTCTGATTTAAATGAATAACCGTCTCGCGTCAAACAAGATCTAGATATAATGTTCATGCTTAACGCTGGCACCAAATAACAATTACTCAGGTATAATACTAATCCCGAAGGTAGATGTAGAGGTAGCGTGCCGACCGTGATCACATCGACTTTGGAACCATTTCCCACGTGCATCGTCACCTCGTCCTTAGCCAATCTTTGCTTGATCCGTAGTCCCTGTTTTGAGTTGCAAATATTAGCAACAGAACCAGTATCAAATACCCAGGTGCTACTGCGAGCATTAGTAAGGTACACATCAATAACATGTATATCACATATACCTTTGTTCACCTTGCCATCCTTCTTATCCGTCAAATACTTGGGGCAGTTCCGCTTCTAGTGACCAGTCCCTTTGCAGTAGAAGCACTCAGTCTCAGGCTTAGGTCCAGACTTAGGTTTCTTCTCTTGAGCAGCAACTTGCTTGCTGTTCTTCTTGAAGTTCCCCTTCTTATTCCCTTTACCCTTTTTCTTGAAACTGGTGGTCTTGTTAACCATCAACACTTGATGCTCCTTTTTGATTTCTACCTCCGCAGCCTTTAGCATCGCGAAGAGCTCGGGAATTGTCTTGTTCATCCCTTGCATATTATAGTTCATCACGAAGCTCTTGTAGCTTGGTGGAAGTGATTGGAGAATTGTGTCAATGACACTATCATCAGGAAGATTAACTCCCAGTTGAATCAAGTGATTATTATACCCAGACATTTTGAGTATGTGTTCACCGACAGAACTATTCTCCTCCATCTTGCAGCTATAGAACTTATTGGAGACTTCATATCTCTCAATCCGGGCATTTGCTTGAAATATTAACTTCAACTCCTGGAACATCTCATATGCTCCATGACGTTCAAAATGTCGTTGAATTCCCGGTGCTAAGCCGTAAAGCGTGGCACACTGAACTATCGAGTAGTCATCAGCTTTGCTCTACTAGACATTCTTAACGTCGTCAGTTGCATCTGCAGCAAGCCTGGCACCCAGCGGTGCTTCCAGGACGTAATTCTTCTATGTAGCAATGAGGATAATCCTCAAGTTACGGACCCAGTCCGTGTAATTGCTACCATCATCTTTCAACTTAGCTTTCTCAAGGAACGCATTAAAATTCAACGGAACAACAGCACAAGCCATCTATCTACAACACACATTAACAAGCAAAAATACTATCAGGTACTAAGTTCACGATAAATTTAAGTTCAATTAATCTTATTACTTAAGAACTCCCACTTAGATAGACATCCCTCTAATCATCTAAGTGATCACGTGATCCATATCAACTAAACCATGTCTGATCATCATGTGAGATGGAGTAGTTTTCAATGGTGAACATCACTATGTTCATCATATCTACTATATGATTCATGTTCGACCTTTCGGTCTCAGTGTTCCGAGGCCATATCTATAGATGCTAGGCTCGTCAAGTTTAACCTGAGTATTCCGGTGTGCAACTGTTTTGCACCCATTGTATTTGAACGTAGAGCCTATCACACCCGATCATCACATGGTGTCTCAGCACGAAGAACTTTCGCAACAGTGCATACTCAGGGAGAACACTTATACCTTGAATTTTAGTGAGAGATCATCTTATAATGCCACCGTCAATCAAAGCAAAATAAGATGCATAAAGGATAAACATCGCATGCAATCAATATAAGTGATATGATATGACCATCATCATCTTTGTGCTTGTGATCACCATCTCGGAAGCACCGTCATGATCACCATCGTCACCAGCGCGACACCTTGATCTTCATCGCAGCATCATTGTCGTATCGCCACCTATTGCTTCTACGACTATCGCTACCGCTTAGTGATAAAGTAAAGCAATTACAGGGCGGTTGCATTGCATACAATAAAGCGACAACCATATGGCTCCTGCCAGTTGTCGATAAATTTGTTAAAACATGATCATCTCATACAATAAAATATAGCACCACGTCTTGACCATATCACATCACAACATGCCCTGCAAAAACAAGTTAGACGTCCTCTACTTTGTTGTTGCAATTTTTACGTGGCTGCTACGGGCTGAGCAAGAACTGTTCTTACCTACGCATCAAAACCAAAACGATAGTTTGTCAAGTTAGTGCTGTTTTAACCTTCTCAAGGACCGGGCGTAGCAACACTCGGTTCAACTAAAGTTGGAGAAACTGACACCCGCCAGCCACCTATGTGCAAAGCACGTCGGTAGAACTAGTCTCACGTAAGCGTACGAGTAATGTTGGTATGGGCCGCTTAATCCAACAATACTGCCAAACCAAAGTATGACATGCTGGTAAGCAATATGACTTGTATCGCCCACAACTCACTTGTGTTCTACTCGTGCATATAGCATCTACTCATAAAACCAGGCTCGGATGCCACTGTTGGGGAACGTAGTAATTTCAAAAAAATTCCTACGCACATGCAAGATCATGGTGATGCATAGCAACGAGAGGGGAGAGTGTTTTCCACGTACCCTCGTAGACCGAAAGCGGAAGCGTTAGCACAACGCGGTTGATGTAGTCGTACATCTTCACGATCCGACGATCCAAGTACTGAATGTACGGCACCTCCGAGTTCAGCACACGTTCAGCTCGATGACGTCCCATGAACTCCGATCCAGTAGAGCTTTGCGGGAGAGTTCCGTCAGCACGACAGTGTGATGACGGTGTTGATGATGCTACTGACGCAGGGCTTCGCCTAAGCACCACGATGATATTATCGAGGTGGAATATGGTGGAGGGGGACACCGCTCACGGCTAAGAGATCAATGATCAATTGTTCTGTCTAGAGGTGCCCCCCTGCCCCCGTATATAAAGGATCAAGGGGAGGGGGCGGACGGCCAGGAGGAGGCATGCAAGGTAGGAGTCCTACTCCCACCGGGAGTAGGACTCCCTCCTTTCCTAGTCCAAGTAGGAGAGGGGAAGGAATGGAGAGAGGAGAGGAAGGAAAGGTGGGGGGGGGGCGCTGCCCCCCTCCTTGTCCAATTCAGACAAGAGGGGGAGGGGGCGCGCGGCCTGCCTTGGATGCCCCTCCTCTTCTCCACTAGGGCCCATGAGGCCTACTAAACCCCACGGGGGGTTTTGGTAACCCCCCGGTACTCCGGTATATGCCTGAAACCTTCCGAAACCATTTCGGTGTCCGAACATAGTAATCCAATATATAAATCTTTACGTCTCGACCATTTCGAGACTCCTCGTCATGTCCGTGATCATATCTGGGACTCTGAACTACCTTCGGTACATCAAAACACAAAAACTCATAATACCGATCGTCACCAAAATTTAAGCGTGCGGACCCTACGGGTTCGAGAATTATGTAGACATGACCGAGACTCGTTTCCGATCAATAACCAATAGCGGAACCTGGATGCTCATATTGGTTCCCACATATTCTACGAAGATCTTTATCGGTCAAACCGCATAACCACATACGTTGTTCCTTTTGTCGTCGGTATGTTACTTGCCCGAGATTTGATCGTCGGTATCTCAATACCAAGTCCAATCTCGTTACCGGCAAGTCTCTTTACTCGTTACATAATGCATCATCCCGCAACTAACTCATTAGCTACATTGCTTGCAAGGCTTATAGTGATGTGCATTACCGAGAGGGCCCAGAGATACCTCTCCGACAATCGGAGTGACAAATCGTAATCTCGAAATACGCCAACTCAACATGTACCTTCGGAGACACCTGTAGAGCTCCTTTATAATCACCCAGTTACATTGTGACGTTTGGTAGCACACAATGTGTTCCTCCGGTAAACGGGAGTTGCATAATCTCATAGTCATAGGAACATGTATAAGTCATGAAGAAAGGAATAGCAACATACTAAACGATCAAGTGCTAAGCTAACAGAATGGGTCAAGTCAATCACATCATTCTCCTAATGATGTGATCTCGTTAATCAAATGACAACTCATGTCTATGGCTAGGAAACACAACCATCTTTGATCAACGAGCTAGTCAAGTAGAGGCATACTAGTGACACTACGTTTGTCTATGTATTCACACATGTATTATGTTTCCGGTTAATACAATTCTAGCATGAATAATAAACATTTATCATGATATGAGGAAATAAATAATAACTTTATTATTTCCTCTAGGGCATATTTCCTTCAGTTGTTGGCCCGTATTTGTCTTTCCACTCAATCTGCCCTCGGACGGATTATGCAAAGAAAGAACATTTGTCTGACGTTGATAATTCCAGGGCCGAACTATCCGAGGAAGAATATGAATGTGTACATGAAGCCACTTAAGGATGAATTGCAAGAAGCTTGGGATAATGGTTTCAAGACATACGACTCCTTTAACAAACAGAACTTCATAATGCGTGTCTGGTACATGTACTCGACTCATGACTTGCCGGCGTATGTGCTATTCATTGGCTGGTGTATGCATGGAAGGTTCCCGTGCCCCACATGCAAGGCAGCTCTTGAGTTCCGTTGGCTGCAGGCGGGTCGCATGTTTTCTTGCTTCGACTAGCATACACAGTTCCTGGATCCTCGCTATAAGTTCAAGAAAGACAAGAAGAACTTCATGACAGGTATAGTTGTCAAAAACTCTGCACCACCTCCGTTGGAAGGCATGCTTGTGGGATCTGCCTTACTTTAAATACCTTCTTTGCCCACCTCAGTTAAACTCTCTCGAGCTAGATCTAGAGCGTCCAGGGTATTTCAAGGGGTATAATTCGAAACATGCCTGGACTCACATGACATGCTTGTAGGATCTGCCTTACTTCAAATACCTTCTTTGCCCACACAACATCGACATGATTCACACTGAAAAGAATATTGCCAGGGCACTTTTTGGTACATTGTTCGGCATAGATGGGAAGTCAAAGGATGAAACTAAGGCTAGAGTCGATCAAGAGGCGCTTTGTCATAGACCATTACAAAACATGCAAGAACCGAAAGGAAAGCAGAACTGGACGAAGCCAAAGACATGGTTCAATCTTGGAAGGCCAGCTATGAGGGAAATTATCTTGTGGGTGAAAATGCAGTTGATGTTCCCTGATGGGTATGTAGCGAATCTAAAGAGGGGAGTGAGTGTTGACAAATTGAAAATATTTGGTCTCAAGAGTCATGATTGGCACATATGGATTGAGAGGGTAATGCCGGTGATGTTGCGTGGCTTCATCCCTGAGGATGAATGGCTAGTACTGGTAGAGTTGAGCTATTTCTTCCATGTTCTTTGTGCAAAAGAACTATCACCTGCCATGCTAGAAGAAATGGAAGAGTTGGCGCCATAGTTGATCTGCAATTTAGAGAAGATCTTTCCACCGGGTTTCTTTAATCCAATGCAAGAGTTGATTTTGCATCTCCCGACCGAGGCAGGATTGGGGGGGGGGCATGCAAAATCGTTGGTGCTACACAACTGAGAGGATGTAGAAGATGCTTCGAGTAAAATGTAAAAATAAACGTAGAATTGAAGCACCGATGGCCGAGCATTCATTACTGAAGAGGCGGCAAACTTCGTGACAACATACTACGAAGCCAAAAATCGTCATTTGCATAATCCAAAGCCTCGGTACAATGTTGGCGACCATGAAAAAGATGGATCCATTCTCAGCCTATTCAAAGGGAAACTCGCACCAACCAGTTCTTCGAAACCAATATCGTTAACTGTTGAAGAATGGCGGATCATTTCGTTGTATATCTTCACCAACCTAATAGAAGTGCGGCCATACATCGAGTAAGTTCTCGCGGTACATTGTTTCACAATTTCTAATTCCTTTGAACTGCTCTTATTCCTGGATATTTTTTGATACAGTCGATACGTCACCAAATTCTCGGATGGAGCAGTGATCCAAAAGGAATCCATCGAAGAGTATGAGTTTATGGCAAAGCAAGGAGGCGGATTTCCCGGTTTCATCTCTTGGTTCAAACAAACGGTATTTTCAATTAGACCATTCTCATTTCTTTGTCTAATTTGCGGCTAATTGATGTCTACTACACAACCTTCTTCTTGTAGACGTTGTTGGGCCTGCAAGTGCACACGTTTGTAGGACAGTAGCAAATTTCCCTCAAGTGGATGACCTAAGGTTTATCAATCCGTAGGAGGCGTAGGATGAAGATGGTCTCTCTCAAACAACCCTGCAAGCAAATAACAAAGAGTCTCTTTGTCGCCAACACACCCAATATAATGGTAAATTGTATAGGTGCACTAGTTCGGCGAAGAGATGGTGATACAAGTGCAATATGGATGGTAGATAAAGGTATTTGTAATCTGAAATTATAAAAATAGCAAGGTAACTAATGATAAAAGTGAGCGTAAACGGTATTGCAATGGTAGGAAACAAGGCCTAAAGTTCATACTTTCACTAGTGCAATTTCTCTCAACAATAATAACATAGATAGATCATATAACAATCCCTCAATATGCAACAAAGAGTCACTCCAAAGCCACTAATAGCGGAGAACAAACGAAGATATTATGGTAGGGTACGAAACCACCTCAAAGTTATCCTTTCTGTTCTATCTATTCAAGAGTTCGTAGTAAAATAACATGAAGCTATTCTTTCCGCTCAATCTATCATAGAGTTCATACTAGAATAACACTTTAAGACACAAATAAACCAAAACCCTAATATCACCTAGATACTCCATTGTCACCTCAAGTATCCGTGGGCATGATTATACAATATGCATCACACAATCTCAGATTCATCTATTCAACCAACACAAAGTACTTCAAAGAGTGCCCCAAAGTTTCTACTAGAGAGTCAAGACAAAAACATGTACCAATCCCTATGCATAGGTTCATGGGCGGAACCCGCAAGTTGGTCACCAAAACATACATCAAGTGGCACATGATATCCCATTGTCACCACAAATAAGCACGACAAGACATACATCAAGTGTTCTCAAATCATTAAAGACTCAATCCGATAAGATAACTTCAAAGGGAAAACTCAATCCAGTATAAGAGAGTGGAGGGGGAGAAACATCATAAGATCCAACTATAATAGCAAAGCTCGCGATACATCAAGATCGTGCCATAGAGGGAACACGAGAGAGAACACGAGAAAGAGAGATCAAACACATAGCTACTGGTACATACCCTCAGCCCCGAGGGTGAACTACTCCCTCCTCGTCATGGAGAGCGCCGGGATGATGATGAAGATGGCCACCGGTGATGGATCCCCCCTTCGGTAGGGTGCCGGCACAGGGTCCCGATTGATTTTTGGTGGCTACAGAGGCTTACGGCGGCGGAACTCCCGATCTATCTCGATATTCGATGTTTTTAGGGTACGTAGGCTTATATAGGCGAAAGAAGTCAGTCGGGGGAGCCTCGAGGGGCCCACGAGAGGGTAGGGCATGCCCAGGGGGCCGGGGTGGGTGCGCCCCCTGTCTCGTGGCCTCCTTGATGATCCCCTGGCTTGCACTCCAAGTTCCTGGGATTGGTTCTGTTCCAAAAATAACTTTTCCGAAGGTTTCATTCCGTTTGGATTCCGTTTGATATTCCTTTTCTTCGAAATACTGAAACAGGCAATAAAACAACAATATGGGCTGGGCCTCCGTTTAATAGATTAGTCCCAAAAGTAATATAAAAGTGTATGATAAAGCCCATAATCATTCAAAACAGATAATAAAATAGCATGGATGCTTCATAAATTATAGATACGTTGGAGACGTATCAGCATCCCCAAGCTTAATTCCCACTCGTCCTCGAGTAGGTAAATGATAAACAAAGAATTTATGAAGTGTGAATGCTAGCAGGTGCACAAGTTTTATCAATGATAATTTCAATCAACTTTTCTAGTAGGTCTTTATGTCATAACAATAGTTCATCTCATAAAACTATTCATAATCAAGTAACAAGCTATTCACATGTTCAAGCATAGACCATAAACTTTCGTGAAAACTAGCAAACTTAATTCTTAGTCACCAAACAATTGCAATTCATCCTATTTTCAGGAAGGGTCTATGTCAGAGCTTTGATATAGCAAACTTCACATACTCAAGTATCATATAGTATTCTACAATTGCTAACACTCACACAATAATTGTGGTTATGAAGTTTTAATCCGACACAGAGAAAGATAGGGGCTTAAAATGTTTCCACCAAACGTATTCACCTTTGGGTGATGTCAACAATAATAGTTCATGCTAACGTACATCCAATTGGATATATATATCAGGATCACCCCAACACAAAGTGCTTGCCAAAGGATAAAATTAAAAAGGGAAAGGTGAAGATCACCTTGACTCTTGCATAAAGTAAAAGATATGCCCTTCACAGAGGGAAGCAGAGGTTGTATGTGCTTTTAGGGTTGGATACACAAAATCTTAATGCGAAAGAATGTTACTTTATATTGCCCCTTGTATATGGACCTTTATTATGCAGTCCGTCACTTTTATTGCTTCCATAACAAGATCGTACAAAGCTTATTTTCTCCGCACTAATAATTCATGCATATTTAGAGAGCAATTTTTATTGCTTGCACCGATGACAACTTAATTGAAGGATCTTACTCAATCCATAGGTAGGTATGGTGGACTCTCATGGCAAAACTGGGTTTAAGGATATTTATAAGCACAAGTAGTATCTCTACTTGGTGCTAGGAATTTTGACTAGCATGAGGGGGAAAGGCAAGCTCAACATGCTTGAGTGATCCATGACAATATACTTTAAGTGAGATGCGAGAAAACGTAACCCATAATGTTGTCTTCCTTGTCCAACATCAACTCTTTAGCATGTCATACTTGCAATTTGAAATCTCTCTTCCTTCAATATTCTTTCATGAATTGTTCAAATGACCAATAAAATGCTTGCTAACCTTCAATAAATTTACTACCTCTACTTCTTAGATGTGAAGTCATTACTCCCCATGGGATAAGCAAATGAAACATATATAATTTCAGATTTATGACATTCAACTCATTCAACCATTTACTCATAGGATATAAGTGAAGCACAAGAGTAAATGAAAAACTACTCCAAAAAGATATAAATGAAGACCAATGAGTAGCTAAATAATTATGCAACTATGTGAAGACTCTCTCCCATTTAAGAATTTCAGATCTTGGTATTTTATTCAAACATCAAGCAAAGCAAAATAAAATGACATTGCAAGGATAGCACGACTCAAGTGAAGAAGCAAAAACTTAGGTTCAACCGATACTAACCGATAGTTGTTGAAGAAGAAAGGTGGAATACCTACCGGAGCATCCCCAAGCTTAGATGCTTGATACTTCTTGAAATATTATCTTGGGGTGCCTTGGGAATCCCCAAGCTTGATATTTTGTGTCTCCTTAATTCCTTTTATCTCACGGTTTCCTAAATCTCGAAAACTTCATCCACAACAAACTCAACAAGAACTCGTGAGATAAGTTAGTATAAATCAATGCACAACCTTATCATCTTCTACTGTAACAAATCATTAAGATTATTATTCAACATTGAATACTAAATGTCTCTGCATATTTAATACTCCTATCCTCAAATAGAATCATTAAACAAGCAAACATATGCAAACAATGCAAACATAACAGCAATCTGCGAAAACAGTATAGTCTGTAAAGAATGCAAGATTCATCGTACTTCCCTAACTCCAAAAATTATAAGAAACATACTACGCTGTAGAAGGTTTATCATAGCTCATTATTCAAAAATATTCAACATTATATCACTCTTTGACTTTTCTAGAGAATTTTTGCAACAGCGGTAAGCTTTCTGTTTTGAAACAGAAACATGTATACATGCAAAATAAGCATGGTAAAGTCTATCCTTGACATTTTATTGAAAATATAGATGCAAAACATTATTCTACATAACAGAAAGCAAATACTAACAAAATAAAATGATTCTCCAAGCAAAACACATATCATGTGGTGAATACAAATATAGCTCCAAGTAAAGTTACCGATGAACGAAGACGAAAGAGGGGATGCCTTCCGGGGCATCCCCAAGCTTAGTTGCTTGGTTGTCCTTGAATATTACCTTGTGGTGCCTTGGGAATCCCCAAGCTTAGGCTCCTGCCACTCCTTATTCCATAGTCCATCGAATCCTTATGCAAAACATGAAAACTTCAACCACACAAAACTCAACACAAAACTCGTAAGCTCCGTTAGTATAAGAAAATAAATCACCACTTAGGTACTGTAATGAGCTCATTCTAAATTCACATTGGTGTAATATCTACTGTATTCTAACTTCTCTATGGTTCATACCCTTACATACTAGCCATAGATGCATCAAAATAAGCAAACAACACATAGAAAACAGAATTTGTCAAAAACAGAACAGTCTGTAGTAATCTGTATCAAACGTATAATTATGGAACTACAAAAATTATGAATTAAGTTGGTGGACCTGAGGAATTTGTCTATTAATCATCTGCAAAAGGAATCAACCTAAAATAACACTTGTGTAAAAAATGGTAGCTAATCTTGTGAGCGCTAAAGTTTCTGTTTTTTACAGCATGATCATAAAGACTTCACCCAAGTCTTCCCAAAGGCTCTAATTGGCATTTTATTGAAACAAAAGCTATAAACCATGATTACTACAGTAGCATAATCATGTGGACACACAAAAACAGTAAGGGTAAATATTGTGTTGTCTCCCAACACGCGCTTTTCTTTAATGCCTTTCTAGCTAGGCATGATGATGACAATGATGCTCACATAAAAGATAAGAATTGAAACATAACGGGAGCATCATGAAGAATATGACTAGCACACTTAAGTGTAACTCACTTCCTATGCATAGGGATTTTGTTAGAAAATAACTTATGGGAACAATAATCAGCTAGCATAGGAAGGTAAAACAAGCATAACTTCAAAATTTTCAACACATAGAGAGGAAACTTGATATTATTGCAATTCCTACAAGCATATGTTCCTCCCTCACAATAGTTTTCAGTAGCATCATGAATAAATTCAAAAATATAACTAGCACCTAAAACATTCTTTTCAAGATCTACTTGCATAGAATTTTTATTACTCTCCACATAAACAAATTTCTTCTCATGAATAATAGTGGGAGCAAACTCAACAAAATAACTATCATGTGAGGCATAATCCAATTGAAAACTAAAATCATGATGACAAGTTTCATGGTTATCATTATTCTTAATAGAATACAAGTCATCACAATAATCATCATAGATAGCAACTTTGTTCTCATAATCAATTGGAACCTCTTCCGAAATAGTGGATTCATCACTAAATAAAGTTGACACTCTTCCAAATCCACTTTCATATTCATCACAATAAGATTCAATATCCTCCAAAATAGTGGGATCAATACTACCTAAAGTTGACACTCTTCCAAACCCACTTTCATCAATATAATCATCATAAATATGAGGCATGCTTTCATCATAACAAATATTCTCATCAAAACTTGGGAGACAAAAAATATCATATTCATCAAACATAGCATCCCCAAGCTTGTGGCTTTGCATATCATTAGCATCATGGGTATTCAAAGAATTCATACTAATAACATTGCAATCATGCTCATCATTCAAAGATTTAGTGATAATTTTTTATATATTTCTTTTCTAGCACTTGAGCACAATTTTCCTTACCATCATTCTCACGAAAGATATTAAAAAGATGAAGCGTATGAGACAAACTCAATTCCATTTTTGTGTAGTTTTCTTTTATAGACTAAACTAGCGATAAAACAAGAAACAAAAAGATTCGGTTGCAAGATCTAAAGATATACCTTCAAGCACTCACCTCCCCGGCAACGGCGCCAGAAAAGAGCTTGATGTCTACTACACAACCTTCTTCTTGTAGACGTTGTTGGGCTTGCAAGTGCACAGGTTTGTAGGACAGTAGCAAATTTCCCTCAAGTGGATGACCTAAGGTTTATCAATCCGTAGGAGGCGTAGGATGAAGATGGTCTCTCTCAAACAACCCTGCAACCAAATAACAAAGAGTCTCTTGTGTCCCCAACACACCCAATGTAATGGTAAATTGTATAGGTACACTAGTTCGGCTAAGAGATGGTGATACAAGTGCAATATGGATGGTAGATAAAGGTATTTGTAATATGAAATTATAAAAATAGCCAGGTAACTAATGATAAAAGTGAGCGTAAATGGTATTGCAATGGTAGGAAACAAGGCCTAAGGTTCATACTTTCACTAGTGCAAGTTCTCTCAACAATAATAACATAGATAGATCATATAACAATCCCTCAATATGCAACAAAGAGTCACTCCAAAGCCACTAATAGCGCAGAACAAACGAAGAGATTATGGTAGGGTACGAAACCACGTCAAAGTTATCCTTTCTGTTCTATCTATTCAAGAGTTCATAGTAAAATAACATGAAGCTATTCTTTCCGCTCAATCTATCATAGAGTTCATACTAGAATAACACCTTAAGACACAAATCAACCAAAACCCTAATGTCAGCTAGATACCCCATTGTCACCTCAAGTATTCGTGGACATGATTATACGATATGCATCACACAATCTCAGATTCATCTATTCAACCAACACAAAGTACTTCAAAGAGTGCCCCAAAGTTTCTACCGGAGAGACAAGACGAAAACGTGTGCCAACCCCTATGCATAGGTATCCCATTATCACCATAGATAAGCACGGCAAGACATACATCAAGTGTTCACAAATCATTAAAGACTCAATCAGATAAGATAACTTCAAAGGGAAAAGTCAATCCATTACAAGAGAGTAGAGGGGGAGAATCATCATAAGATCCAACTATAATAGCAAAGCTCGCGATACATCAAGATCATGCCATAGAGGGAACACGAGAGAGACCACGAGAAAGAGAGAGATCAAACACATACCTACTGGTACAGACCCTCAGCCCCGAGGGTGAACTACTCCCTCCTCGTCATGGAGAGCGCCGGGATGATGATGAAGATGGCCACCGGTGATGGATCCCCCCTCCGACAGGGTGCCGGAACAGGGTCCCGATTGACTTTTGGTGGCTACAGAGGCTTGCGGCGGCAGAACTCCCGATCTATCTTGATATTCGATGTTTTTAGGGTACGTAGGCTTATATAGGCGAAAGAGGTCGGTCGGGGGAGCCTCGAGGGGCCCACGAGAGGGTAGGGCACGCCCAGGGGGGTGGGCCCCCCTGTCTTGTGGCCTCCTTGATGATCCCCTGGCTTGCACTCCAAGTTCCTGGGATTGATTCTGTTCCAAAAATAACTTTTCCGAAGGTTTCATTCCGTTTGGACTCCGTTTGATATTCCTTTTCTTCGAAATACTGAAATAGGCAATAAAACAGCAATATGGCCTGGGCCTCCGGTTAATAGGTTAGTCCCAAAAGTAATATAAAATTGTATGATAAAGCCCATAATCATACAAAACTGATAATAAAATAGCATGAATGCTTCATAAATTATAGATAAGTTGCAGACGTATCACTAATGCAACAATCCTATCGTATTAAACTTGTAGTCTAATTCAGAGTCTATGGACGCTGAATTGAGACAAGTCACTAATGGTTTTCACTTTAAGGTCCGTTCATTTGACAAATACGACATCAATGGGTATTGCTTTCGTACCTACGACAAAGTGCTATCTATGGCCGACTGAACATATACAAATTGTCGTGTCTCTGCTATCGGTGATGGAGGTATCAAGTATTATGGGAGAGTTGTAGAAGTTTATGAACTTCTATTCTATGGTCAAAACGCACCGAACCTCATAGTCTTGAAATTTTACTGGTTCAGTCGTAGGAGACTAGAAGGAATCATGAACATATAGGGCTAGTTGAAATCAAACAATGCACCCATTTAGATGTTCCCGATGTCTATATTATGGCTCAACAAGCGACCCAAGTTTTCTATCTACCGTGGGCCTGCAAAACTGATCCATATCTGAATGGTTGGGATGTTGTTTATGAAGTGCTGCCACTTGTTAGACCACCTTCCCCCAATGAATAGGATTATGAACCTCACATTAACTAAGACACATATGAAGGTGAATTCTAACAAGAAACACGTCTTTCCAAAAAATGCTTCAAGAAACGCTCTATTTCACACCAGGACATTGAATTAGACAATGACGGTGAACCCGACTTCATCCCTGAGCCGGAAAAAGAAGAGCCTGAACAGAAGAGGTTACTGCTATAGATGACTTGTCAATGCTTGACCGATTACGTAAAGGTGGCTTTCCACATGTTGATGTCGCTGAACCCGATGATCACTTCATTGATGATAATGATGATGATGATGCATTTATTGATCCTGAAGCATTTATTGAACCCGACGATCAAGATTAATATTAGGTATTCAATTTTTTATGTCGTACATGATTTATATAGTTACTTGTATGATTGTATGATTTATATACTTACTTGTATAATTTTATTACTTTGTATGATTGTTTGTTATACATAGTGCCATGGTCCTGATATCCTTCCCCATCGGCCCTCGCCCGGTTTACGATTCGGATGTGGTATATTCTGTTTTATAACTATTTGATGCATTTCGCATTTATGACAATTATGGGCATCAAGTTGACATAGAGATATTTTATCCAGAAATTGCAACCGACCCTCTTATCAAGAAGTTAAATTTAGTTGAAAAAGAAAGTGAGTATTTGAAAGAAAAAATTAAAAGAATTGAAGAAGAGTTGTATGTTGCCGATGTCGTCGATGATCACATGATGAAGATGAACACAATGTGCTTGAAGATGGATGCAATGCGCTTGAAGATTAAGAAAATTAGAAAATATGCCACTGATAATGAGGCTTGGTATGATTATCCTGTTGGATCAATTGTTACCTTAGTTGCAATCTTCAACCACAAAGTGCTATATGTAAAATACATCAGCCGCTCATCTCTGAACTTAACTGTTGAAACTGAATTTAACTGTCAAAACAGAATTTTGCCATCGAAACTGAATTTTACTGTCGAAACTGAACGCACTAGTAGCAGAAAAACAGTTGCAGCAGCAACAACACCCAGAGCAGCAACGTGTGCGAGAGCCGGCGCAGCTGGTCATGTAACAACATGTTGGGTAGAAGCTATATGGGCTCGAGGGAGAGCAGGATCTGCTACTCGTGCAGCAACAGTGCACGCAAGAGTAGAGCAACAACGCAAGCAAGAGCAAGAGCGAGAGCAGCAGCGCAAGAAAGAGCAAGAGGGAGAGCAGCAGCGCGAGCAAGAGCAAGAGCAGACCAGGCAGGGGACCAAGAGCAAGAGCAGAGCAGCAACGCGAGCGAGAGCCAAAGCAGCAGCAACTCCTACTAATGTGGACATCGCCACCGAGGGAGCCACTCCATGGAGGAAGTGGCCGTCGACGCCGCCGTGGATGGAGCCACGCCATGTCGTCTCGGGACCGAGCGCCGACACCATCGTGATATTGAATCAAGAAGAAAATGTGGCGATTAATCTAGAACCTCTTTGGTGGCGCCGATTAGGCCTTAGCTTCATCCGAGGAATCGGTGATGATGGTGCTCTTCCGGTGGTGCAGGTGAAGATGGCGGTGTGGGAATGGAGGTGGAACGAAAGACGAGGGGACCCTCGGGGCAGCTCCTTGGAGATGGAGGACGAGGTGGCTGACCTGGCGGGATGATGAGATTGACGACAGATCCTCATCCAGTGTGGTGGATGATGGACGTTGAGGCGTTGCTGTGGACGACGTCGCCAAGGAAGAGGCTCCGGCTGTGTGGCGGGCGGAGGAGGGTGTGGGGCTTCGTGGGTTTTCACGGCCTTAGTGTACAAATAGGATGGTGGATGGGATGAGAGGGTGGAACCATGGCTTAGGGACGCGCTTGTCCGAATTCTTTCGGTTCAGGGGTATCACGGGCATTTCGTGTGTCGGGATTTCACATGAGGTGGGAGTTTTCGTGCATGTTGTAATATTGGGATAGCAAGGCGTGGGTTGAGATGAAGGGAGTTTTCGGATCACAATGAGACAAAGATATATCTTAAATATTTCTGGGTAACAAGGCGCGGGTTGAAGATGCGGGAGTTTTGCAGCACAATAGACAGAGATGCTAGCTTGAAATTTTGGTATAACAAGGCACAACTTTAAATTTTGGGAGAACAAGCTTAACATGGACAAAAAAATACAATTCACACCTCATCACTAGAGAGAGCCATGTCCCGTTTTAATTAAAATACAACAACTAAAAAACTAAAAAAATTGGGACAACAAACATAACATGTATAGTACCAAGTCAATTTGCACTTCCCTCAACAATAAAAAAACAATTCAAGTTGTCTAGCATATGGACTAAAATTTAGTACATTTTCCATGTTTGAATGGGATTGTACTCGAGTTAGTTATACAACCATCTAAATATTATCTTCACAACACATGACATGAATATAGGAGTTGTAAATTTCGATATAAATATGAACTACATGTACTAGTAAGGTACAGGTGCATTGCACGCATGAGATTTGGCAACCAAATTATAATTAAATACCACATTATTGCATGTAAGCTTTGTGTCATATATGCATGATGTAGATGTTCGTTTAATTCTTATAGTTCATCTCATTCAAAATCAATTAGTTTTTATAAAAAATCTAATCTATTTTAATATTCATGGAATTGTGTGTTGTAAAGCATAAAGTAAAAACAAATAATGGCAATTCATGTAGAAAAAAATCTGGGCAATTATGATACAGAACATTCTAGAACAAAGGAGAAGTGCTTGTGTTTTGAGGTTTGTGCATTATGCTTAAGTTCAACCATGGATTCGTCTAGATTATACATGTGGCAAAATATGGTGGAATGTAGATGATATCCAACGGCCAGTAGTGCTCTGATTTGCCATCTCTACAACGTCGGATTGGCTTCATCCAACAACCATCTTTCAAAGTTATTTGCACACTATATAGGGGTATAGACATATGATCTCAAATTCAAATATATGTATCCATTTTATGTGTAATTCAAATAATAGTACATGTATGCTCTAGCTAGATGTTCAGAATCTAAACCATGTATGATACTACATACAATGTGTTTAACACACACAACACGCACACAAACACCATTTAGACTAGTAAGGTACACGTGCATTGCACGCCTGAGATTTGGCAACCAAATTATGAATAAATAGCACATTATAGCATGTAAGTTTTTGAGTCATATATGCATGATGTAGATGTTCGTTTAATCCTTATAGTTCATCTCATTCAAAATCAATTAGTTTTTATTAAAAAAAGCTAATCTATTTTAATATTCATGGAATTGTGCATTGTAAAGCGTAAAGTAAATACAAATAATGGCAATTCATGTAGAAAACAATTTGGGCAATTATGATACAGAACATTCTAGAACAAAGGAGAAGTGCTTGTGTTTTGAGGTTTGTGCATTATGCTTAAGTTTAACCATGGAGTCTTCTAGATTGTACATGTGGCAAAATCTAGTGCATTGTAGATGATATCCAACAACCAGTAGTGCTAGGATGAAGGCTCCATACCTTCCCTTTTCATGTAAATTTAATGATAATAAAACCTTGGCTTCTTATGCTAATGGTATATATGATTACTGTGATGTGGAACGAATAGAAGAATTTGTTGCTTTTAAGGGTTCTTATGAAATTGAATCTTTGTTTGGAAAGTGTGAATATTATGATGATTATGATTACGGACCTAAAAATTATGCTTAACTTAAATATTGCTATGATAATTATGAATATAATTCCGATATTGATGCATTTATTGAGAAAGTCTCCGCTGTCCAAGAAGAGACTAATATTTTGCAGGAATCTATGGAAGAAGAAATGGGTGACACTGTGAGCTCATTAGATGAAAAAGATGACGAGGAGAGTGAAGAACAAAAGGAGGAAGAGCGGATTAGCTACCTGTGCCCTTCTAATGAGAGTAACTCTTCAACTCATACATTGTCTAATTTCCCTTTGTGCTTACCGAAGGATGACTGCTATGATCCCTTGGATTCGTTTGAAATATCCATTTTTGATGAACTTGATGCTTTCTATGCTTGTGGCCGTGATGCCATTATGAATTATGCTTATGGAGATGAACTTGCTATAGCTCCTTATGTTAAGAATAAAATTATTGCTATTGCACCCACGCATGATAGTCCCAACTACACTATATCGGAGAAGTTTGCGCTTATTAAGGATTATATTGATGTGTTGCATTCTACTTTCACATGATGATTTTGATAAATATAATATGCATGTGCTTGATACTCCTACTTGCAATTATTATGAGAGAGGAACTACATCTCCGCCTCTCTATGTTTCCAATACTATAAAATTGCAAGATACTGTTTATACTATGCATTTGCCTTTACTTCGTGTGCCTGAATTGTTCTTTTATGACATGCCGATTTAGCAGTGAGCACAAAGTAACATATATCATGCACAAGCTCAAGTAATGACTTTTCTTGTGCATGATATATGTTACTTTGTGCTCACTGCTAAATTGCAAATCAATGTTAATTAAAATTGGCTTTTATATACTTTAGGATCTTGGTGGATCCATTACTTGAGCACTATATGCCTAGCTTAAAGGCTTTTTATTTCACAAAAAAAAGCTTAATGGCTTTAAAGAAAGCACTGCCAGGGAGACAACCTGGAAGTTTTAGAGAGTCATTTTTCTGTTGTGTGCTTTTAAAAAGTTTATAAAAACAAAAAATATATAGATGGGAACCTAAAACTTTTCAAAAAGAAAAGCTAAAGTGAGAAAGACGAGCATTGTTAAAGTGGGAGCTAGCCTTGAGCTTTGTTAATGCCCATGGAAACTTTGTGAACCTTAATTACAGAAACTTTTCAGCAAAATTAATTATCCCCTTGTACTAAAAAAAATAATGTGCCAACATTTGCCTTTAGGATGAGTAGATTGCTTGTTTTGTTTGGGTAGTGCAAAAATAGAAACTTTGGTTGTAGTGCTTGAATTTTGTTAGTTAATTTTTTGGTCAAATATTGGCACAAAATAAAAAGGGGGCCAATAAACCAGGACACATGCAGGATGATCAATTTTTGCCCTGGTTACTATTGATGGCCTTTGTACTATTTAAATATGGACGGTGTGGAGTAGTAATATTTATCTTAGCCTCGTAGGGCTCTCCCAGCGCCTACGCTTGCATTCCCGCCTTGCCCACCGGATCCTGCCATGGATAATCCCTTAGATCCCAGGATCCCGCGGGCTGCCCTCTCGCTGCGGCCCGCAGCACAGCTGCCTTTGAGCAAAACCCACATGTGTTTAAGAGGGGATCCATTGCACTGGAATCATAGACGGTGGCACCAGAGGACATGCCAGGGTTGTGTTTCAGGTGGTGGATAGCAAGGACAAATTGGATCGAGGAAGCATCACATTGATTGGAGACAAGTTCGAAGGAGCTGCGCCTGGCGAAGCACAAGGCAGCTGCGCAAGTCGATCTCAGGGGAGAGATGCTGAGTGATGTCAGCATCTGGCAGCGTCGCTTTGATTTCGAGCTGGGGCTAATGGCAGAGATCATATTCACGGAGTCAACTATGGAGGAAAGGACGCGCATGCCTACGGAATGTCATGAGCAGCTGGTGCAACTGTTCAAATGGGTGGTAGGAGAAGCCAAATCACGGGACCAGATGTGGTGGCGCCGCTGGGCATGCATCGTAGGTGAGGTGAGTTGCCCTCCTGTTGGGGAACGTAGCAGAAATTCAAAATTTTCCTACGAGTCACCAAGATCTGTCTGTGGAGAAACCAGCAACGAGGGGAAGGAGAGTGCATCTACATACCCTTGTAGATCGCTAAGCGGAAGCGTTCAAGAGAACGGGGTTGAAGGAGTCGTACTCATCGTGATCCAAATCACCGGAGATCCTAGTGCCGAATGGACGGCACCTCCACGGTCAACACACGTGCAGCCTGGTGACGTCTCCCATGCCTTGATCCAGCAAGGAGAGAGGGAGAGGTTGGGGAAGACTCCGTCCAGCAGCAGCACGACGGCGTGGTGGTGGTGGAGGAGCGTGGCAATCCTGCAGGGCTTCACCAAGCACCGCGGGAGAGGAGGAGTACTTGGGAGAGGGGGAGGGCTACGCCAGAACTTGGGGTGCGGCTGCCCTCCCACCCCTCCACTATTTATAGGTGGGGAGAGAAGGGGGCCGGCCGCCTAGATCCCATCTAGGGTTGGGGGCGGCGGCCAAGGGGGGGAGGAGTGCCTCCCAAGTCAAGTGGAGGCCCTCCCACTTAGGGTTTTCCCCTCTCCCATGCGCATGGGCCTTGGGGGCCTAGTGCCCCTGGCCCATTAAGTCTAGGGCGCCCCCTTACAGCCCATGCTGCTGTATTGGACGTGGTGGAACAATTTCCAGACCTCCGGACCCCTCCGGAATCCTCTAGAACCTTCTAGAAGCTTCCCGGTACAATACCAGAAAAACCCGAACTTTTCCCGGAACCCGAACAACAACTTTCCATATATAAATCTTTACCTCCAGACTATTCCGGCACTCCTCGTGACGTCCGGGACTCCGAACAACATTCGGTAACCACATACAAACTTCCTTTATAACCCTAGCGTCATCGAACCTTAAGTGTGTAGACCCTACGGGTTCGGGAATCATGCAGACATGACCGAGACGTTCTCCGGTCAATAACCAACAGCGGGATTTGGATACCCATGTTGGCTCCCACATGTTCCACGATGATCTCATCGGATGAACCACGTTGTCAAGGACTCAATCGATCCCGTATACAATTCCCTTTGTCTAGCGGTATTGTATTTGCCCGAGATTCGATCGTCGGTATGCCGATACCTTGTTCAATCTCGCTACCGGCAAGTCTCTTTACTCGTTCCGTAACACATCATCCCGTGATCAACCCCTTGATCACATTGTGCACATTATGATGATGTCCTACCGAGTGGGCCCAGAGATACCTCTTCGTTACACGGAGTGACAAATCCCAGTCTCGATTCGTGCCAACCCAACAGACACTTTTGGAGATACCTGTAGTGGACCTTTATAGCCACCCAGTTACGTTGTGATGTTTGCTACACCCAAAGCATTCCTACGGTATCCGGGAGTTGCACAATCTCATGGTCTAAGGAAATGATTCTTGACATTAGAAAAGCTTTAGCATACGAACTACGATCTTTGTGCTAGGCTTAGGATTGGGTCTTGTCCATCACATCATTCTCCTAATGATGTGATCCCGTTATCAACGACATCCAATGTCCATTGTTAGGAAACCGTAACCATCTATTGATCAACGAGCTAGTCAACTAGAGGCTTACTAGGGACATGGTGTTGTCTATGTACCCACACATGTATCTGAGTTTCCTATCAATACAATTATATCATGGATAATAAACGATTATCATGAACAAGGAAATATAATAACAATAACTAATTTATTATTGCCTCTAGGGCATATTTCCAATAGTCTCCCACTTGCACTAGAGTCAATAATCTAGTTCACATCGCCATGTGATTAGCACTGATAGGTCACATCGCTATGTGACCAACATCCAAAGAGTTTACTAGTGTCTAAACTAGTTCACATCACCATGTGATTAAGTCTCAATGAGTTTTGGGGTTTGATCATGTTTTGCTTGTGAGAGTTGTTTTAGTCAACGGGTCTGCAACATTCAGATCCGCATGTACTTTGCAATTCTCTATGTCATATTGTAAATGCTGCTTCCATGCTCCACTTGAAGCTATTCCAAATGGTTGCTCCACTATACGTATCCGGTTTGCTACTCAGAGTCATTCGGATAGGTGTTAAAGCTTGCATCGACGTAACCCTTTACGCCGAACTCTTTATCACCTCCATAATCTAGAAACATGTCCTTTATTTACTCCAAGGACAACTTTGACCGCCGTCCAATGATCTATTCCTGGATCATTCTTGTACCCGTTGACTGACTCATGGCAAGGCACACTTCCGGTGCGGTACACAACATAGCATACTATAGAGCCTACGTCTGAAGCATAGGGGACGACCTCCGTCCTTTACCTCTCTTCTGCCGTGGTCGAGCTTTAACTCTTAATTTCATACCTTACAACTCAGGCAAGAACTTCTTCTTTGACTGATCCATCTTGAACACCTTCAAGATCATGTCAAGACATGTGCTCATTTGAAAGTACCATTTAGCGTTTTTGATCTATCCTCATAGATCTTGATGCTCAATGTTCAAGTAGCTTAATCCAGGTTCTCCAATGAAAAACACTTTTCAAATAACCCCATATGCTTTCCAGAAATTCTACATCATTTCTGATCAACAATATGTCAACAACATATACTCATCAGAAATTCTATAGCGCTCCCACTCACTTCTTTGGAAATACAAGTTTCTCATAAAATTTTGTATAAACCCAAAGTCTTTGATCATCTCATCAAAGCGTACATTCCAACTCCGAGATGCTTACTCCAGTCCTTAGAAGGATTGCTGGAGTTTTGCATATTTGTTAGCATTCTTCAGGATTTTCAAAACCTTCTGGTTGTATCACATACAACCTTTCCTCAAGAAAACTGTCGAGGAAACAATGTTTTGACATTCTATCTGCAAGATTTCATAAATAATGCAGTAACTGCTAATCCATTTCCAACAGACTCCTAGCATCGCTACGAGTGAGAAAGCCTCACCGTAGTCAACTCCTTGAACTTCTCGGAAAACATCTTAACGACAAGTCGAGCTTTCTTAATGGTGATTCCCACCATCATTGTCTGTCTTCCTTTTAAAATCCATCTGTACCCAACGGCCTTACGACCATCAAGTATTTCTTCCAAAGTCATGGATCCTTTCTCGGATTTTATGGCCTCGAGCCATTCGTCGGAATCTGGGCCCACCATCGCTTCCCATAGCTCGTAGGTTCATTGTTGTCTAGCAACATGACCTCTAAGACAGGGTTGCGTAGCACTCTGATGTAGTACGCATCCTTGTCACCCTCCGAGGTACGGTAGTGACTTGATCCGAAACTTCATGATCACTATCATAAGCTTCTACTTCAATTGGTGTAGGCGCCACAGGAACAACTTCCTGTGCCCTGCTACACACTAGTTGAAGTGACGGTTCAATAACCTCATCAGTCTCCACCATCCTCCCACTCAATTCTTTCGAGAGAAACTTTTCCTCGAGAAAGGACCCGTTTCTATAAACAATTACTTTTGCTTCCGGATCTGAGATAGGAGGTATACCCAACCATTTTGGGTATCCTATGAAGATGTATTTATCCGTTTTGGGTTCGAGCTTATCACGATGAAACTTTTTCACATAAGCATCGTATCCCCAAACTTTTAAGAAATGACAACTTAGGTTTCTCCAAACCATAGTTCTAACGGTATCGTCTCAACGGAATTGCGTGGTGCCCTATTAAAGTGAGTGCGGTTATCTCTAATGCCTAACCCATGAACGATAGTGGTAATTCGATAAGAGACATCATGGTATGCACCATATCCAATAGGGTGCAACTATGATGTTCGGACACACCATCACACTATGGTGTTCCAGGCGGTATTAATTGTGAAACAATTTCCACAATGTCTTAATTGCGTGCCAAAGCTCGTAACTCAGATAATCATCTCTATGATCATATCATAGACATTTTATCCTCTTGTCACGATGATCTTCAACTTCGCTCTAAAATTACTTGAACCATTCAATAATTCAGACTAGTGTTTCATCAAGTAAATATATTCAGTATCTACTTAAATCATTCGTGAAGTAAGAACATAACGATATTCACTGCATGCCTCAACACTCATTGGACTGCACACATCAAAATGTGTTACTTCCAACAAGTTGCTGTCTTGTTCCATCTTACTGAAAACGAGGCTTTTCAGTCATTTTGCCCATGTGGTATGATTTGCATATCTCAAGTGATTCAAAATCAAGTGAGTCCAAACGATCCATCTATACAGAGCTTCTTCATGCGTTTTATACCAATATGACTTACATGGCAGTGCCACAAGTAAGTGGTACTATCATTACTATCTTATATCTTTTGGCATGAAAATGTGTATCACTATGATCGAGATTTAATAAACCATTCCTTTTAGGTGCAAGACCATTGAAGGTATTATTCAAATAAACAGAGTAACCATTATTCTCCTTAAATGAATAACCGTATTGTGATAGACATAATCCAATCATGTCTATGTTCAATGCAAACACCAAATAACAATTATTCAGGTTTAACACCAATCTTGATGGTAGATGGAGCGTGCGATGCTTGATCACATCAACCTTGGAAACACTTCCAACACATATCGTCAGCTCACCATTAGCTAGTCTCCGTTTATTCCGTAGCTTTTATTTCGAGTTACTAACACTTAGCAACCGAACCGATATCTAATACCCTAGTGCTACTAGGAGTACTAGTAAAGTACACATCTAATTCAATGTATATCCAATATACTTCACTCGACCTTGCCAACCTTCTAATCTACCAAGTATCTAGGGTAATTCTGCTCCATTGGCTGTTCCCCTTATTACAGAAGCACTTAGTTTCGGGTTTGGGTTCAACCTTGGGTTTCTTCACTGGAGCAGCAACTGATTTGCCGGTTCATGAAGTGCCCTTTCTTGCCCTTGCCCTTCTTATCTAGTGGTTTCATTAACCGTCAACAATTGATGCTCCTTCTTGATTTCTACTTTCGCGGTGTCAAACATCGTGAATATCTCAAGGATCATCATTTCTATCCCTGATTTGTTATAGTTCATCACAAAGCTCTAGCAGCTTGGTGGCAATGAATTTGGAGAAACATCACTATCTCATCTGGAAGATCAACTCCCACTCGATTCAAGTGATTGTTGCACTCAGACAATCTGAGCACAAGCTCAACGATTGAGCTTTTCTCCCTTAGTTTGTAGGCTAAGAAAATCGTCGGAGGTCTTATACCTCTTGACGTGGGCACGAGCCTGAAATCCCAATTTCAGCCCTCGAGACATCTCATATGTTCCACGACGTTACGAAAACGTCTTTGGTGCCTCAACTCTAAACCTTTTAACTGAACTATCAAGTAGTTATCAAAACGTGCATGTCCGATGTTCGCAACATCCACAGACTATGTTTGGGGTTCAGCACACTAAGTGGTGCATTAAGGACATAAGCTATCTACTGTCCGCATAATCGCTACTGTCAACTTTCAACTATATTTTCTCTAGGAATATATCTAAACAGTGGAACTATAGCGTGAGCTTATGACATAATTTGCAAAGATCTTTTGACTACGTTCAGGATAATTAAGTTCATCTAATGAACTCCCACTCAGATAGACATCCCTCTGGTCATCTAAGTGATTACATGATCCGAGTCAACTAGGTCGTGTCCGATCATCACGTGAGACGGACTAGTCATCATCGGTGAACATCTTCATGTTGATCGTATCCTCCATACGATTCATGCTCGACCTTTCGGTCTCTTGTGTTCCGAGGCCATGTCTGTACATGCTAGACTCGTCAAGTTAACCTAAGTGTTTCGCGTGTGTAAATCTGGCTTACACCCGTTGTATGTGAACGTAAGAATCTATCACACCCGATCATCACGTGGTGCTTCGAAACGACGAACTTTCGCAACGGTGCACAGTTAGGGGGAACACTTTCTTGAAATTTTAATGAGGGATCATCTTATTTACTACCGTCGTTCTAAGAAAATAAGATGATAAACATCACATGCAATCAAAAAGTGATGATATGGCCAATATCATTTTGCTCCTTTTGATCTCCATCTTCGGGGCTCCATGATCATCATCGTCACCGGCATGACAACATGATCTCCATCATCATGATCTCCATCATCTTGTCTTCAGGAAGTTGTCTCGCCAACTATTACTTCTACTACTATATGGCTACCGGTTAGCAATAAAGTAAAGTAATTACATGGCGTTGTTCAATGACACACAGGTCATACAATAAATAAAGACAACTCCTATGGCTCCTGCCAGTTGTCATACTCATCGACATGCAAGTCGTGATCCCTATTACAAGAACATGATCAATATCATACATCACATATCATTCATCACATTCTTCTTGGCCATATCACATCACATAGCATACCCTGCAAAAACAAGTTAGACGTCCTCTAATTGTTCTTTGCATGTTTTACGTGGCTGCTATGGGTTTCTAGCAAAACCACAACGTGATATGCCAATTGCTATTTACCCTTCATAAGGACCCTTTTCATCGAATCCGTTCCGACTAAAGTGGGAGAGACTGGCACCCGCTAGCCACCTTATGCACCAAGTGCATGTCAGTCGGTGGAACCTGTCTCACGTAAGAGTACGTGTAAGGTCGGTCCGGGCCGCTTCATCCCACAATACTGTCGAAACAAGATTGGACTAGTAACGGTAAGCATATTGAAAAAAATCAACGCCCACAACTACTTTGTGTTCTACTCGTGCAAAGAATCTACGCAATAGACCTAGCTCATGATGCCACTGTAGGGGAACGTAGCAGAAATTCAAAATTTTCCTACGAGTGACCAAGATCTGTCTATGGAGAAACCAGCAACGAGGGGAAGGAGAGTGCATCTACATACCCTTGTAGATTGCTAAGCGGAAGCGTTCAAGAGAACGGGGTTGAAGGAGTCGTACTCGTTGTGATCCAAATCACCGGAGATCCTAGTGCCGAACGGACGTCACCTCCGCGTTCAACACACCTGCAGCCCGGTGACGTCTCCCATGCCTTGATCCAGCAAGGAGAGAGAGGGAGAGGTTGGGGAAGACTCCGTCCAGCAGCAGCACGACGTCGTGGTGGTGGTGGAGGAGCGTGGCAATCCTGCAGGGCTTCCCCAAGCACCGCGGGAGAGGAGTACTTGGGAGAGGGGGAGGGCTACGTCAGAACTTGGGGTGCGGCTGCCCTCCCACCCCTCCATTATTTATAGGTGGGGAGTGAAGGGGGCCAGCCCCCTAGATCCCATCTAGGGTTGGGGGCGGCGGCCCAGGGGGAGGAGTGCCTCCCAAGTCAAGTGGAGGCCCTCCCCCTTAGGGTTTCCCCTCTCCCATGTGCATGGGCCTTGGGGGGGCTGGTGCCCCTGGCCCATTAAGGCTAGGGCGCCCCCTTACAGCCCATGCTGCTATATTGGACGTGGTGGAACAATTTCCAGACCTCCGGACCCCTCCGGAATCCTCCGGAACCTTCTAGAAGCTTCCTGGTACAATACCAGAAAACCCGAACTTTTCCTGGAACCCGAACAACAACTTTCCATATATAAATATTTACCTCCGGACCATTCCGGAACTCCTCATGATGTTCGTGATCTCATCCGGGACTCCGAACAACATTCGGTAACCACATACAAACTTCCTTTATAACCCTAGCGTCATCGAACCTTAAGTGTGTAGACCCTACGGGTTCGGGAATCATGCAGACATGACCGAGACGTTCTCCGGTCAATAACCAACAACGGGATCTGGATACCCATGTTGGCTCCCACATGTTCCACGATGATCTCATCGGATGAACCACAATGTCAAGGACTCAATCGATCCCGTATACAATTCCCTTTGTCTAGCGGTATTGTACTTGCCCGAGATTCGATCGTCGGTATGCCGATACCTTGTTCAATCTCGTTACCGGCAAGTCTCTTTACTCGTTCCGTAACCCATCATCCCGTGATCAACCCCTTGGTCACATTGTGCACATTATGATGATGTACTACCGAGTGGGCCCAGAGATACCTCTCCGTTACACGGAGTGACAAATCCCAGTCTCGATTCGTGCCAACCCAACAGACACTTTCGGAGATACCCGTAGTGCACCTTTATAGCCACCCAGTTATGTTGTGACGTTTGGTACACCCAAAGCATTCCTACGGTATCCGGGAGTTGCACAATCTCATGGTCTAAGGAAATGATTCTTGACATTAGAAAAGCTTTAGCATACGAACTACGATCTTTGTGCTAGGCTTAGGATTGGGTCTTGTCCATCACATCATTCTCCTAATGATGTGATCCCGTTATCAACGACATCCAATGTCCATGGTCAGGAAACCGTAACCATCTATTGATCAACGAGATAGTCAACTAGAGGCTTACTAGGGACATGGTGTTGTCTATGTACCCACACATGTATTTGAGTTTCCTATCAATACAATTATAGCATGGATAATAAACGATTATCATGAACAAGGAAATATAATAACAATAACTAATTTATTATTGACTCTAGGGCATATTTCCAACACCTCCTTCCCCGCCAGCGATGTAGTGACCTACTCGGTTGCTGTTGCAGTGAACTTGCAACGCCATGTCGGTTTGCAACCTTGACAATAACTCCATCTATATGTATTGTATTCCTGTGAATATATTTGGTCGTTTGGAAAAAGATGGTAATTGATTTTATCACTAGTTTTTGAATGCTTGGTCGTGAAAATCACCTGTAGCCACAACCAGAAGTCTCCATCGTGTAATACTTACGGCCAGTCGCACCTACAGACGGTAGTCAGACCCATGTCTCACCGAAGGGACATGCATCATCTTGGTCTGACATGTATGACCAGTTACATCACTGACTTGTGCGACCGCATTTGAGCAGTAGTACTTGAAATTTCTGTTCCACTAAACTCATCGGGAGCCGTTTCGGGTCTCGAAACCAGAACCATCAATTAATCTTTAGCTTGTTCCCATCACATTCCAAAGTAGTACTACCATGCTATAATTAAGTGCAAACCTGCTCACACCTACTACCTTTGTCCTGGTTTATTAGTCCTCTTTGTAATTTGTGCTATTTTTTTACCAATGATTTAACTGGTGAAATGTTAATGCATGTTCATAAAATTATATTGTTGGATTTGTATTTGAACATAATTTTTAATGATATAATTTTCTATGACATGCATGAATATTTTGTTAGTTAAATTTATGGTCAAACTTTGGCACAGATTACGACGGAGACCAATAAACCATGACACAGGTAATAGTATGTATGAAACCTGAACGTGTTCCCACTATGCAGGTTTTAGTACTAGTGCTAGTACTAGGTTATAAAAAGGGGAACTATGTAGCCAAAATTACTCTACCTTCCTCCTCATAATTAAGTCTTTCTTGTTTGTCTGTCCTTGCTATGGCCAGTGTGCAGAGCTCTAGGTCGAGTACTACTCGTAACAAGGCAGCGGCGACCAAGGCCGTGGAAAAAAGAGAGGGCTCGCCGCCTCGTAGAGACCTCGAAAGATCTCTCACAGGCAGGCGAGGGCTCCCAGGAGCACCCAAGCCACGGAGGCGAAGATGCCGAGCTGGCGACGCTGGAGTCGTTATCCCTCGATGACATGCCCGATCGGCTCAATAAGCAGAAGGAGTTCATCGACGTCTTGGTGGAGCTACTGAAGGAGAGCCTCGATGACATGCCCGCTGAGCTCAATGAGCAGGGGGAGTTGACTACCGGCTTGGTGATGGTGCTGAAGAAGAGCATTGCCTTGGATAAGAAGGCGAATGGCGAAATCCTACAACTTCAGGAGGACAATGTGAAGCTCCACCACGAGCTCAACTTGCTGAAGGAGGAGAACGCCGGATGGAAGAAGCTGCATGAGAAGAGTAGTTCCTCGATGAAAATGTTGCACGACCTCGTCATGGAATAGAAGGAGGAGTCGGAGAAGCTCCGCATCGAGAACCCAGCTACTGTTAAGGTACACAATGCGGCCATGGAAGAGATAATGAAGGCTCGTGTTGAGAAATCCTGCGTCATGGACAGAATCAAGAAGATGGAGGAGATGCACGAGCAGATGGAGGTCGTGGAGGAGATTAAGAAGCAGTTACTGTTCCGGAACGTAGCAAAAATTCAAAATTTTCTACGCATCACCAAGATCAATCTATGGAGAGACTAGCAACGAGAGAGAGGGGAGTGCATCTTCATACCCTTGAAGACCGCGATGCGGAAGCGTTACAAGAACGCGGTTGGTGGAGCCGTACACGCAGCGATTCAGATCACGGGCGATTCCGATCTAAGCACCGAAGAAGGGTGCCTTCGCGTTCAACACACGTACAGCCTGGTGACGTCTCCCGTGCCTTGATCCATCAAGGAGAGAGGGAGAGGATGGGGAAGACTCCGTCCATCAGCAGCACAACGGCGTGGTGGTAATGGAGGAGTGTGGCACTCCAGCAGGGCTTCGCCAAGCATTGCGAGAGACGAGGAGGGAGAGGGGTAGGGCTGCGCCAGGGAGAGGAAAACTCATGTTTTATGGCAGCCCCAAAACTGCCACTATTTATAGGGGAAGGGGAGAGGGGGCCGGCCCCCTCCAGATCCCATCTAGAGGGGAGGGACGGCGCCCCCCAAGCAAGGTGAAGGCGCCCCCTCCCCCTAGGGTTTTCACCCCTAGGCGCCTTGGGCCTTTGGGAAGGGGCGCACCAGCCCACTAGGGGCTGGTTCCCTCCCATATTCAGCCCATTAAGCCCCCCGGGGCAGGTGGCCCCACCCGGTGGACCTCTGGACACCTTTTGGTGGTCCCGGTACAATACTGATAACCCCCGAAACTATTCCGGTGACTGAAACTGGACTTCCCATATATAAATCTTTACCTCTTGACAATTCCGGAAATCCTCGTGATGTCCGGGATCTCATATGGGACTCCGAACAACATTCGGTAACCACATACAAACTTCCTTTATACCCCTAGCGTCATCGAACCTTAAGTGTGTAGACCCTACGGGTTCAGGAACCATGCAGACATGACTGAGACGTTCTCCGGCAATAACCAACAGTGGGATCTGGATACCCATGTTGGATCCCACATGTTCCACGATGATCTCATCACATGAACCACGATGTCAAGGATTCAAGCAATCCCGTATACAATTCCCTTTGTCAATCGGTACGTTGCTTACCCGAGATTCGATCGTCGGTATTCCAATACCTCGTTCAATCTCGTTACCGGCAAGTCACTTTACTCGTTCCGTAATGCATGATCCCGTGACTAACTACTTAGTCACATTGAGCTCATTATGATGATGCATTACCGAGTGGGCCCAGAGATACCTCTCCGTCATACGGAGTGACAAATCCAAGTCTCGATTCGTGCCAACCCAACAGACACTTTCAGAGATACCTATAGTGTACCTTTATAGCCACCCAGTTACGTTGTGACGTTTGGTACACCAAAAGCATTCCTACGGTATTCGGGAGTTGCACAATCTCATGGTCTAAGGAAATGATACTTGACATTAGGTAAGCTTTAGCAAACGAAGTACACGATCTTGTGCTATGCTTAGGATTGGGTCTTGTCCATCACATCATTCTCCTAATGATGTGATCCCGTTATCAATGACATCCAATGTGCATGGTCAGAAAACCATAACCATCTATTGATTAACGAGCTAGTCAACTAGAGGCTCAATAGGGACATGTTGTGGTCTATGTATTCACACATGTATTGCAGTTTCCGGTCAATACAATTATAGCATGAACAATAGACAATTATCATGAACAAGGAAATACAATAATAACCATTTTATTATTGCCTCTAGGGCATATTTCCAACAGTCTCCCACTTGCACTAGAGTCAATAATCTAGTTCACATCACTATGTGATTGTAATGAATCAACACCCATGGGGTTTGATCATATCTCGCTTGTGAGAGAGGTTATTAGTCAATGGATCTGAACCTTTCAGATCCGTGTGTGCTTTGCAAATTTCTATGTCATCTCCTAGATGCAGCTACCACGATCTATTTAGAGCTATTCCAAATAACTGTTCTACTATACGAATCCGGTTTACTACTCAGAATCAACCGGATTAGTGTCAAAGTTTGCATCGACATAACCCTTTACGATGAACTCTTTTACCACCTCCATAATCGAGAAAATTTCTTAGTCCACTAGTTACTAAGGATAACCTTGACCGCTGTCGTGTGATCCATTCCTGGATCACACTTGTACCCCTTGACTGACTCATGGCAAGGCACACTTTAGGTGCGGTACTCAGCATAGCATACTGTAGAGCCTACGTCTAAAGCATAGGGGACGACCTTCGTCCTTTCTCTCTCTTCTGCCGTGGTCAGGTCTTGAGTCTTAATCAATACTCACACCTTATAACACAACCAAGAACTCTTTCTTTGCTGATCTATTTTGAACTCCTTCAAAATCTTGTCATGGTATGTATTCATTTGAAAGTACAATTAAGCGTTTTTTGATCTATCCTTATAGATCTTGATGCTCAATGTTCAAGTAGCTTAATCTAGGTTTTCCATTGAAAAACACTTTTCAAATAACCGTATATGCTTTCCAGAAATTCTATAGCATTTCTGATCAACAATATGTCAACAACATATACTCATCAAAAATTCTATAGTGCTCCCACTCACTTCTTTGGAAATACAAGTTTCTCATAAACTTTGTATAAACCCAAAATCTTTGATCATCTCATCAAAGCGTATATTCCAACTCCGAGATGCTTACTTCAGTCCTTAGAAGGATTGCTGGAGCTTTGCATACTTGTTAGCATCTTTCAGGATTGACAAAACCTTCTGGTTGTATCACATACAACCTTTCCTCAAGAATATCGTCGAGGAAATAATGTTTTGACATCCTATCTGCAAGATTTCATAAATCATGCAGCAATTGCTAATATAATTCCAACAGACTCTTAGCATCGCTATGAGTGAGAAAGTCTCATCATAGTCAACTCCTTGAACTTGTCGGAAAACATCTTAATGGCAAGTCGAGCTTTCTTAATGGTGATACTTACCATCATTGTCCGTCTTCCTTTTAAAATCCATCTGTACCCAACAGCCTTACGACCATCAAGTAGTTCTTCCAAAGTCTACACTTTGTTTTCATACATGGATGCTCTCTCGGATTTTATGGCCTCGAGCCATTTGTCGGAATCTGGGCCCACCATCGCTTCTCCATAGCTCATAGGTTCATTGTTGTCTAGCAACATGACCTCCAAGACAGGATTACCGTACCACTCTGAAGCAGTACCTGTCCTTGTCATCCTACGAGGTTTGGTAGTGACTTGATCCGAAGTTTCATGATCACTATCATCAACTTCCACTTCAATTGGTATAGGTGCCACAGGAACAACTTCCTGTGCCCTGCTACACACTGGTTGAAGTGATGGTTCAATAACCTTACGAAGTCTCCACCATCCTCCCACTCAATTCTTTCGAGAGAAACTTTTCTCTAGAAAGGACCCGTTTCTAGAAACAATTACTTTTGCTTCCGGATCTGAATTAGGAGGTATACCCAACTATTTTGGGTGTCCTATCAAGATGTATTTGTCCTCTTTGGGTTTGAGCTTATCAGGATGAAACTTTTCACATAAGCGTCGAAGCCCCAAACTTTCAAGAAACGACATCCTAGGTTTCTCTAAACCATAGTTCATACACTATCATCTCAACGGAATTACGTGGTGCCCTATTTGAAGTGAATGCGGTTGTCTCTAAAGCCTAACCCTTAAACGATAGTGGTAATTTGATAAGAGACATCATGGTATGCCCCATATCCAATAGGGTGCATCTATGATGTTCGGACACACCATCACACTGGTGTTCCAGGCGGTATTAGTTGTGAAACAATTTCCACAATGTCTTAATTGTATACCAAACTCATAACTCAGATGTTCATCTCTATGATCATATCATATACATTTTATCCTCTTGTCACGATGATCTTCAACTTCACTCTGAAATTACTTGAACCTTTCAATAATTAAGAATTGTGTTTCATCAAGTAAATATACTCAGCATCTACTCAAATCATCTGTGAAGTAAGAACATGACGACATCCACTGCATGCCTCATCACTCATTGGACTGCACACGTCAAAATGTATTACTTCCAACAAGTTGCTTTCTTGTTCCATTTCACTGAAAACGAGGCCTTTCAGTCATCTTGCCCATGTGGTATGATTTGCATGACTCAAGTGATTCAAAATCAAGTGAGTCCAAATGATCCATCTGCATGGAGTTTCTTCATGCGTACATACTAATAGACACGGTTCGCATGTCTCAAACTTCTCAAAAAACGAGTGATTCCAAAAGATCCATCAACATGGAGCTTCTTCATGCGTTTTGCACCAATATGACTCAAATGGCAGTGCCACAAGTAGGTGGTACTATCATTACTATATTTTATCTTTTGGCATGATGTATCACTATGATCGAGATTCAATAAACCATTCATTTTAGGTGCAAGACCATTGAAGGTATTATTCAAAAAAACAGAGTAACCATTATTCTCCTTAAATGAATAAATGTATTGCAATAGACATAATCCAATCATGTCTATGCTCAACGCAAATACCAAATAACAATTATTTAGGTTTAACACCGATCCCGATGGCAGAGGGGGCATGCGATGTTTGATCACATCAACCTTGGAAATACTTCCAACACATATCGTCACCTCACCTTTAGCTAGTCTCTGTTTATTCCGTAACCTTTTATTTCGAGTTACTAACACTTAGCAACTGAACCGATATCTATTACCATGGTGCTACTAGGAGTACTATTAAAGTACACATCAATATAATGTATATCCAATATACTCCTGTCGACCTTGCCAGCGTTCTCATCTACCAAGTATCTAGGGTAGTTCTGCTTCAGTGACCGTTCCCCTCATTACAGAAGCACTTAGTCTCGGGTTTGGGTTCAACCTTGGGTTTCTTCACTAGAGCAGCAACTGATTTGCCATATCATGAAGTATCCCTTCTTGCCCTTGCCCTTCTTGAAACTAGTGGTTTCACTAACCGTCAACAATTGTTGCCCCTTCTTGATTTCCACTTTCGCGGTGTCAAACATCGCGAATATTTCAAGGATCATCATATCTATCCCTGATATGTTATAGTTCATCACAAAGCTCTAGTAGCTTGGTGGAAATGACTTTGGAGAACCATCACTATCTCATCTGGAAGATTAACTCCCACTCGATTCAAGTGATTGTTGTACCCAGACAATCTAAGTACAAGCTCAACGATTGAGCTTTTCTCCCTTAGTTTGTAGGCTAAGAAACTCGTCGGAGGTCTCATACCTCTTGACATGGGCACGAGCCTGAAATCCCAATTTCAGCTCTTGGAACATCTCATATGTTCTGCGACATTTCAAAAATGTCTTCGGTGCCTCAATTCTAAACCATTTAACATTACCCACTGAACTATCATGTAGTCATCAAAACGTGTATGTCAGATGTTCGCAACATCCACAAACGACGCTCGAGGTTCAGCACACCGAGCGGTGCATTAAGGACATAAGCCTTCTACGCAGCAATGAGGACAATCCTCAGTTTACGGTCTGCATAATTGCTACTATCAACTTTCAACTAAACTTTCTCTAGGAACATATCTAAAACAGTAGAACTAAAATGCGAGCTACGACATAATTTGCAAAGACCTTTTGACTATGTTCAGGATAATTAAGTTCATCTAATCACATTATTTGATGAACTCCCACTCAGATAGAGATCCCTCTAGTCATCATAAGTGATACATGATCTGAGTCAACTAGGCCGTGTCCGATCATCACGTGAGACGGACTAGTCATCTTCAGTGAACATCTTCATGTTGATCGTATCTACTACACGACTCATGCTCAACCTTTCGGTCTCTTGTGTTCCGAGGCCATGTCTGTACATGCTAGGCTTGTCAAGTCAACCTAAGTGTTTCGCGTGGGTAAATCTGGCTTACACCCGTTGTATGTGAACGTTTGAATCTATCACACCCGATCATCACGTGGTGCTTCGAAACAACGAACTTTCGCAATGGTGCACAGTTAGGGGGAACACTTTCTTGAAATTTTAATGAGGGATCATCTTATTTACTATCGTCATTCTAAGCAAATAAGATGCATAAACATGATAAACATCACATGCAATCAAATAGTGACATGATGTGGCCAATATCATTTTGCTCCTTTTGATATCCATCTTCGGGCTCCATGATCATCATCGTCACCGGCATGACACCATGATCTCCATCATCATGATCTCCATCATCATGATCTCCATCATCGTGTCTCCATGAAGTCATCTCACCAACTTATTACTTCTACTACTATGGCTAAAGGTTTAGCAATGAAGTAAAGTAATTACATGGAGTTATTCAGTGACACGCAGGTCATACAATAAATAAAGACAACTCCTATGGCTCCTGCCAGTTGTCATAGTCATCGACATGCAAGTCGTGATTCCTGTTACAAGAATATGATCAATCTCATACATCACATATATTTAATTCATCACATCCTTCTTTTCCATATCACATCACACGGCATATGCTGCAAAAACAAGTTAGACGTCCTCTAATTGTTGTTGCAAGTTTTTACGTGGCTGCTATAGGTTTCTAGCAAGAACGCTTCTTACCTACGCCAAAACCACAACGTGATATGCCAATTGCTATTTACCCTTCATAAGGACCCTTTTCATCGAATCCGATCCGACTAAAGTGGGAGAGACTGGCACCCGCTAGCCACCTTTATGCAACAAGTGCATGTCAGTCGGTGGAACCTGTCTCACATAAGTGTACGTGTAAGGTCGGTCCGGGCCGCTTCATCCCATGATGCCGCCAAATCAAGATAAGACTAGTAATGGTAAGCATATTGAACAAAATCAACGCCCACAACAACTTGTGTTCTACTCGTGCATAGAATCTACGCAATAGACCTAGCTCATGATGCCACTGTTAGGGAACGTAGCAGAAATTCAAAATTTTCTAGGCATCACCAGGATCAACCTATGGAGAGACTAGCAACGAGAGAGAGGGGAATGCATCTTCATACCCTTGAAGATCACGATGCGGAAGCGTTACAAGAACGCGGTTGGTGGAGTCGTACACGTAGCGATTCAGGTCGCGGTCAATTCCAATCTAAGCACCGAAGAACGGTGCCTCCGCGTTCAGCACACGTACAGCCCGGTGACGTCTCCCGTGCCTTGATCCAGCAAGGAGATAGGGAGAGGATGGGGAAGACTTCGTCCAGCAGCAGCACAACGGCGTGGTGGTGATGGAGGAGCGTGGCACTCCAGTAGGGCTTCGCCAAGCACTGCGAGAGAGGAGGAGGGAGAGGGGTAGGGCTGCGCCAGGGAGAGGAAAACTCATGTTTTATGGCAGCCCCAAAACCTCCACTATTTATAGGGGAAGGGGAGAGGGGGACGGCCCCCTCCAGATCCTATCTAGAGGGGAGGGGTGGCGGCCAGGAGGGGCAGACTTGCCCCCCAAGCAAGGTGGAGGCGCCCCCTCCCCCTAGGGTTTTCAACCCTAGAGGCCTTGGGCCCTTGGGGAGGGGTGCGCCAATCCACTAGGGGATGGTTCCCTCCCATATTCAGCCCATTAAGCCCCCCGGGGTAGGTGGCCCAACCCGGTGGACCTCCGGACACCTTTCGGTGGTCCCAGTACAATACCGATAACCCCCGAAACTATTCCGGTGACTGAAACTGGACTTCCCATATATAAATCTTTACCTCCGGACCATTCCGGAACTCCTCGTGACGTCCGGGATCTCATCTGGGACTCCGAACAACATTCAGTAACCACATACAAACTTCCTTTATACCCCTAGCATCATCGAACCTTAAGTGAGTAGACCCTACGGGTTCGGGAACCATGCAGACATGACTGAGACATTCTCCGGTCAATAACCAATAGCGGGATCTGGATGCCCATGTTGGATCCCACATGTTGCACGATTATCTCATCGGATGAACCATGATGTCAAGGATTCAAGCAATCCCGTATACAATTCCCTTTGTCAATCAGTACGTTACTTGCTCGAGATTCGATCGTCGGTATCCCAATACCTCGTTCAATCTCGTTACGGCAAGTCACTTTACTCATTCCGTAATGCATGATCCCGTGACTAACTACTTAGTCACATTGAGCTCATTATGATGATGCATTACCGAGTGGGCCCAGAGATACCTCTCCGTCATACGGAGTGACAAATCCCAGTCTCGATTCATGCCAACCCAACAGACACTTTCGGAGATACCTGTAGTGTACCTTTATAGCCACCCAGTGACGTTGTGACATTTGGTACACCCAAAGAATTCCTACGGTATCCGGGAGTTGCACAATCTCATGGTGTATGGAAATGATACTTGACATTAGAAAAGCTTTAGCAAACAAACTACACGATCTTGTGCTATGTTTAGGATTGGGTCTTGTCCATCACATCATTCTCCTAATGATGTGATCCCGTTATCAATGACATCCAATGTCCATGGTCAGAAAACCATAACCATCTATTGATTAACGTGCTAGTCAACTAGAGGCTCACTAGGGACATGTTGTGGTCTATGTATTCACACATGTATTGCGGTTTCCGGTCAATACAATTATAGCATGAACAATAGACAATTATCATGAACAAGGAAATACAATAATAACCATTTTATTATTGCCTCTAGGGCATATTTCCAACAGTTACGACTCCGCCGGTAGCAACCCTTCATGTAGTAGAGAGCAGCGCCCCAGACTTTGTGTGTGCGTCTTCCTTCTTTTTTTGGGAGGATAATCTTCCTTCTTCTTTTACTCCTGTGTATTTTCTTTTGCTTCGGGTGTTTCGCCGCACGTGTCACGTTCTGTGTGATGCATGAATAGAACAATGCTAATGATGAGCGGCGCCGTGGGATCACTAACTAGCAAATTAGATCATTTTGTCGCCATATCGCATTGGGCTGTCGTGTTTCGTGTTCCTCTGTCGTACTAGTACTCCAGTGGGAAACTTGAGTATCCCGCACGGTTCTTTGCTCCTCCTCAGGTCGTCGACAACATTTATACAAGTAGTCAAATCACAAGGCCCCGCCTTCTAACAGTAATGAGCCGTCAAATCACAAAGGCCCTCGCCTCTCATGAAACCGATAAAGAGAGTCTGCCGTGCCCCCTAGCCTTTTAAATGTACACTTTTGTACAGTAGTAGTATCGATGGATTGCGCCATGGAGCAAAACTAACAAGTTGAAATTAAAAAAAAAGGTGGTACATATAGAGAGTGCTCGTCGCTAAATTATGCATATAGTACTATTAAAAAGCTAGTACATGCTTAGAAGGGGTGCTAAATTCTATTAAAGAAATTAGCATACCTATTTAATTATTGGGTTTTTATTATTTATGCCTCTAGTTGTGTCTCACTACTCACTTTTGCCATTAGAAGTTACAACTACTCAAAAATTCCATCAATTCGTGAGATGCTTGTTCCTAAAATGCAATTAGATATCTCAAAAATGCCATTGTTCCGTTAGATGTTTGCTCAAAAATGCCAATAGACATTGCTATTTTCATGTCAAACCCGTTGACCATGTTATATGACAAAAATAAGCCTAGACCCACATGTCGATTCTCTCTATCTCACAATGATTAGTGTGGCCCCGCTTGTCAGGAGTAACCAAGCGAATAATTTTATAGGAAAATAAAAACACTGTTGGGATCAAGTAGGCCCCACACTTTATTGTACTTTAGTGAGATAGAGGGAGAGATGGCATGTTGGTCCATAGGTATTTATGCCATTATAACATGGCAAAAGAGATTTGAGTCACAATAATGGTGTCCAGCACAACACACCCCTCAAATAAAACTAAGGACCCTGAAATTCTTTGACAACTAAACTGCTGGCTATATGATGTTGGCCATATATATTGTACGTACAAAATGTGAAGAAACGAGTGGGAGTACTACAAACTACAAGATGAACTATAAGTTAAAGTAACGAGAAGGAACATAGCATAGTTCTGCCAGGGGCTCAGCACAACACACCCCTCAAATACAACTAAGCACCCTGAAATTAAACTAAGCAACTAATCCGTTAGACACTGCACTACAACCACCATAAGCAACGACACTGCCACCTTTCTCGGACTCCTCGTCCACGTGCTCGACTTCGTCCTTATCCCTCTTCCTCTTGTCTGATACTTCTTTGCTTGAACCGCACACTTGGCTCTTGCTCTTCATCCAACCCTTGTAAATACTGAAACAAAGGTGGCCTTCATTCCAGCGTAATTGATGTGCTCTCTATCTAGTACATTCCACTGCCATGCAAGCTGAAACTTGGGCGGAGGTTTCGTCAGTTTACCATATGAATTATCAACCATGGCTGCTGCCAGGGTCAGCGTTGAAGGTTAATGGGAGGACACCAGAACATTCCTCTGGAGGTCGAAGGGCTGGCCTACAATGAGGCCTATCCGACCCCGGACTTCTTTGTCGTTCCTAAAGTCTACAGAAATGAATTTGACTATGCCGCCCCCGAGGAAGTTCTTAAAATCCACGCACTCAATGTCGGCATGGCATATGTGTTAAACCAAGCACAAGTTATGCACGCAAATCTAGATCACGGTGGGCTTCTTCTTGTCTTCCTCCTTTAGATTCTTCTCTTTTCCCAGGATTGTGGTGACCTCAACATCTAGCATAGCGACCCACTCTGCCTTTGAGTTTTCGAACATGCATATGAAGCGAGCAAGGCATCCTTTCACCGTTGCGGAAGAATGGGTGTAGATGATGTCGAACTCATCGACGGTGATGTTTCTAACCTTGTACTCACCGTTGATCATGGAGATTTGGGACGACATGGATTTGGGAGGAGGGTTAGGATTAGCGGAACTGCTGTAATATGAAAGGACAGGACGACTAGGAGTGAACTGTCGTAATGTTAAAGGACGGCCAGGAACGAGTAGGAGCGAACTGCTTGCAGTTTTTTGATTGTAAAAATGTTGACTGGGGTGTGCGAATGGCAGGGCTTTCCATTCTCCCATGATACGGGCTTCCGAGAGCCCTTGGATCTTAGATCGAATGGTTGCATGGCATGATTCTAGACCAATGGGTGAATATCCTATCCTAGAGGCTTAATCTACAAATTTTCAGCAACTTAGCATGCGACCATTCGATCTCAGATCCAAGGACTGTCAGCAGCCCATATCATGGTCGCGCCTACCACGACCGTTGCCTCTCTTGCGTGTTCGCGCCCTTGGAGATTCTATACGGCTATAAATGAGCATTTTTTGCCTACTTCGCATGTATGAAACTACTTCCTCCGTCTAGGTGTGTTAGGCTATCTGATGTTGGCATGTCATACATAGTCATCACTTAGTCACTCATACAACAAAGTTAGCTGTAAGGTTGGCTATAAGAGTAATTTTTTACTTCTCTCTCTTTGTTCATATTCCCTCCATTTCAGTTTACAAGTCTTGCACGTATACCTAGTTTGTCAATTTTATCACCATAATATAAACTATATAACACAAAAATTATATCGTTTGAAAATAGAACATCTGAAGTTTATAATGGTATGTATTTTGTAATATTGTATATGACTTCTATTAGGTTGGTCAAATTGACGACCTAGGGGTATGCGCACGCCTTGTAAATTGAGAGAGAGGGAGTAGTATTTATTGCATTTGCCAAAAGGAGTAAGGACTACATTACTTGGCACTTGTATACCATGGAGGTGGTCAGCAATCGGGAGATTCATCCCGGTCGTAGCGCCGCAGTTAAAATGATAATGCCAAGTAAAATAAAAGGGCCCCACCTGTCCAGCAGTAACTCGCCGTGAAATCCCAAAGCCCTACGTTTGCAACAACCTACTCCCTCATATTCTCGCCTCTCTGTCAAACCAACTATGTGGAACTGCCCCGCCTACCGTACGGGAAAAGCCCCACCCTCGACTTTTAAATATAATTTTCTTTCCATGGATTGCACCATGATACGTCTCCAACGTATCTATAATTTTTGCTTGTTCCATGTTGTTATATTATCATTATTGGATATTTTACAATAATTTTATAGTCATTTTATATCAATTTTTTTGTACTAACCTATTGACATAGTGTCCAGTGCATGTTGCTGCTTTCTGCATGTTTTTTTCATCACGGGAAATCAATACCAAATGGAGTCCAAACGCAGCAACACTTTTCATGGATTTGTTTTGGGCCACAAGACATCTAGTGGGCCAGGAATGCACCTGAGGGGAGCTCCGAGGGGAGGAGAACCCACCAGGGCACGCCTGGGGCCAGGCGCGCCCTGGTGGATTGTGCGCTCCTTGTTGGCCTCCCGCACCGCCTCTTCGCTCGATAAATACCCCAATATTGCAGAAACCATAGGGGAGTCGATGAAAATCAATTCGAGCCGCCGCATAGTCCTCAAACACCAGATCTAATCTAGACACCATCACGAAGGGGTGCATCCTGTCCATTGGTGCCTCTTTGATGATGAGTGAGTAGTTCTTTTTTAGACCTACGGGTCAATAGTTAGTAGCTAGATGGCTTCCTCTCTCTCTCTCTTGATTTTCAATACAATGGTCTCTTGGAGATCCATATGATGTAAGTCTTTTTGCTTGTGTTTGTTGGGATCCGATGAACTTTGAGTTTATGATCAGATCTATGTTTTTATCCATGAAAGTTATTTGAGTCTTCTTTGATCTCTTATATGCATGATTGCTTATAGCCTCGTATTTCTTCTCCGATATTTGGGTTTTGTTCGACCAACTTGATCTATTTATCTTGCAATGGGAAGAGGTGCTTTGTGATGGGTTCGATGTTACGGTGCTTGATCCTAGTGACAGAAAGGGAAACGACACACATGCATCATTGCAATTAAGGACAACAATATGGGGTCCATTTCTAGATAAATAGATCTTGTCTACATCATGTCATCGTTCTTATTGCATTACTCCGTTTCTCCAAGAACTTAATACACTAGATGCATGCTGGATAGCGGTTGATGTGTGGAGTAATAGTAGTAAATGCAGGCAGGAGTCGGTCTACTAATCTTGGATGTGATGCCTATGTAATGATCATTACCTAGATATCGTCATGATTATTTGAAGTTCTATCAATTGCCCAACAGTAATTGTTTTCCCACCGTTTGCTATTTTTCTCGAGAGATGCCACTAGTGAAACCTATGGCCCCTGGGTCTCTTTTCATCATATTTGCCTTTGCGATTTATTTTCCATTGCATTTATTTTCAGATCTATTAAACCAAAAATAAAAAATACCTTGCTGCAATTTATTTGTTCCGCGATCTATTTATCCTATCTACCACTTTTACATCACGTTATTTTCCTATCTTGAGGCGCTGTACCCGAAAGGGTTGACAACCCCTTTAACACGCCGGGTTGCAAGTATTTGTTATTTGTGTGCAGGTGTTGTTTACGTGGTGTGAGGGAAATACCTACCATCACTATACTGCATCATCATTTCCTCTTTGGGGAAATAGCAACGTAGTTCTAGAAGACATCACGCCATGGACCAAAGCCTCAAGAAAATGGTGGTACACATGTATATAGCAGGCCCATCACGTTCGCGTCGCACCCCAGACGGTCGGTCGGTCTGGTACGCCGCTCTCCGAATGGAAGGCGCGTCATATTGCGTTTTCATACACATGTGGGACTGCAATTGAGGACCAACCATAGGCACACTCCCCGGCACGACAAGTCGGCTGAGTTAATAGAAGAGAGAGATGAGCGATAGTGCTGGAGCAGTGTTGTAAATACATCGGTGCATGGACGATCCCTACATGACACAGAAGATAAGTTCGTCCATGTAGACCTGCTACGTCTTGAGCTTGTGTTGGTTTTCCTTGAAGAGGAAAGGGTGATGCAGCACAGTAGCGTAAGTATTTCCCTTAGTTTTTGAGAACCAAGATATCAATCCAGTAGGATGCTCCTCACAAGTCCCACGAACCTACACAAACAAACAAAGAACTCGCAACCAACGCGATAAAGGGGTTGTCAATCCCTTCACAGCCACTTGCGAAAGGGATATCTGATAGAGATAATATGATAAGATAAATATATTTTTGGTATTTTATAATATAGATGCAGAAAATAAAGATGCAAATAAAAGTGGATTGAAAGCTGATATGATAACTGATAGACCCGGGGGCCATAGGTTTCACTAGAGGCTTCTCTCAAAATAGCATAAGTATTACGGTGGGTGAACAAATTACTGTCGAGGAATTGATAGAAAAGCGAATAATTATGGTGTTATCTAGGCATGATAATATATATAGGCATCACGTCCGCAACAAGTAGACCGACTCCTGCCTGCATCTACTACTATTACTCCACACATCGACCGCTATCCAGCATGCATCTAGAGTATTAAGTTCATAAGAACAGTGTAACACATTAAGAAAGATGATTTTATGTAGAGGGATAAACTCAAGCAATATGATATAAACCCCATCTTTTTATCCTCGATGGCAACAATACAATACGTGTCTTGTAACCCTTTCTGTCACTGGGTAAGAACACCGCAAGATTGAACCCAAAGCTAAGCACTTCTCCCATGGCAAGAAAGATCAATCTAGTAGGCCAAACCAAACCGATAATTCGAACAGACTTGCAAAGATAACTCAATCATACATAAAGAATTCAGAGAAGATTCAAATATTATTCAAAGATAAACTTGATCATAAACCCACAATTCATCGGATCTCGGCAAACACACTGCAAAAAGAGATTACATCGAATAGATCTCCACAAGAGAGGGGGAGAACATTGTATTGAGATCCAAAAAGAGAGAAGAAGCCAGCTAGCTAATAACTGTGGACCCGAAGGTCTGTGGTAAACTACTCACAACCTATTGGAGGGGCTATGGTGTTGATGTAGAAGCCCTCCGTGGTGGATTCCCCCTCCGACAGAACACCGACGACGGCTCCAAGATGGTATCTCGCGGATACAGAAGGTTACGGTGGTGGAAATATTTCTTTGGTGGCTCCCTGGATGTTTTTGGGGTATGTAGGCTTATATAGGAGGAAGAAGTACGTCGATGGCCACCCGAGGGGCCCACAAGACAGGGGGCGCCCCCTGTAGGGGTGGGCGCACCCCCCACCCTCATGGCTGCCTCGGCTGCTTCTTGACTTGTACTCCAAGTCCTCCGGATCACGTTCGTTCCAAAAATCACGCTGCCGAAGGTTTCATTCCGTTTGGACTCCGTTTGATATTCCTTTTCTTTGAAATACTGAAATAGGCAAAAAATAGCAATACGGGCTGGGCCTCTAGTTAGTAGGTTAGTCCCAAAAATGATATAATTGTGTAAAATAAAGCCCATAGACATCGAAAATAGGTAATATAATAGCATGGAATAATAAAAAATTATATATACGTTGGAGACGTATCAAGCATCCCCAAGCTTAATTCCTGCTCGTCCTCGAGTAGGTAAATGATAAAAACAGAATTTTTGATGTGGAATGCTACCTAGCATAATTCTCAATGTAATTTCTCTTTATTGTGGCATGAATGTTCAGATCCAAGTGATTCAAAATAAAAGTTCATAATGACAAAAGAAATAGCAATACTTCAAGCATACTAACAAACACAATCATGTCTTCTCAAAATAACATGGCTAAAGAAAGTTCATCCCTACAAAATCATATAGTTAGGCTATGCTTCATTTTCGTCACACAAAGATGTTCCCAACTTCTATACCCCCGATGACAAGCCAAGCAATTGTTTCGTACTTAAATAATCTCAAACTTTTTCAACCTTCACGCAATACATGAGCGTGAGCCATGGATATAACACTATGGGTGGAATAGAATAATGATTGGGGATTGTGTGGAGAAGGCAAAAAAAATAAAGTCTCACATTGACGAGGATAATCAATGGGCTATGGGAATGTCTATCAATTGATGTCAACATGAGGAGTAGGGATTGCCATGCAACGGATGCACTAGAGCTATAAATGAATGAAAGATCAACAAAAGAAAACTAGTGGGTCTGCATCCAACTTGCTTGCTCACGAAGACCTAAGGCATTTGAGGAAGCCCGTCGTAGGAATATACAAGCCTATCGTAGCAAAATTCCCACTAGTATATGTAAATGACAACCTATGAGACTCTCTACATGAAAACATGGTGCTACTTTCAAGCACAATATATGAGACTCACTACATGAAGAACAAGGTGCTACTTTGAAGCACAAGTGTGGAAAAAGAGATAGTAGCATTGCCCCTTTATTTTTTCTTTTTTTCCTATTTCTTTTTTTTTATTTTTTTTCTTTTGGCCTTTTTTTGGCCTTTTTTGGGCAATGCTCTAATAATAATGATCATCACACTTTTATTGATTACAACACATGAATTACAACTCGAAACTAGAACAAGATATGACTCTATATGAATGCCTCCGGCGGTGTACCAGGATGGTGCAATAAATCAAGAGTGACATGCATAAAAAATTATGCATGGTGGCTTTTCCACAAATACGATGTCAACTACATGATGATGCAATGGCAATATGACAAAAGTAATGTATGTCATGATGATGATGAACGGAACGGTGGAAAGTTGCATGGCAATATATCTCGGAATGGCTATGGAAATGCCATAATTGGTAGGTATGGTGGCTGTTTTGAGGAAGATATAAGGAGGTTTATGTGTGATTGTGCGTATCATATCACGGGGTTTGGATGGACCGGCGAAGTTTGCACCAACTCTCAAGGTGAGAAAGGGCAATGCATGGTACCGAAGAGGCTAGCAATGGTGGAAAGGTAAAAGTGCGTATAATCCATGGACTCAACATTAGTCATAATAACTCATATACTTATTGCAAAAATATAGAAGTCATCAAAAATAAAGCACTACGCGCATGCTCCTAGGGGGATAGATTGGTAGGAAAAGACCATCGCTCGTCCCCGACCACCACTCATAAGGATGCACAAGCCAGGTACACTTCATGTTTCAAATTTGTTACAAAACTTTAACCATACGTGGATGCTACGGGACTTGCTAACTTCAACACAAGCATTCTTTAAATTCATAATCACCCAACTAGCATGACTTTAATATCACTACCTCCATATCTCAAAACAATTATCAAGCATCAAATTGATCATAGCATCCAATTCACTTCTATGATAGTTGTTATACAAATTACCATGCTGTTTAAGACTCTCAAAATAATATAAGTGAATCATGAGAGTTCATTAATTTCTACAAAATAAAACCATCGACGTGCTCTAGAAAGATATAAGTGAAGCACTAGAGCAAAAACTATCTAGCTCAAAAGATATAAGTGTAGCACATAGAGTATTCTAATAAATTTCAATCAAGTAGGCTTCTCCCAAAAGGTGTGTTACAGCAAGGATGATTGTGGTAAACTACAAATCAAAGACTAATATAATACATGACGCTCCAAGCAAAACACAAATCATGTGGCGAATAAAAATATAGCTCCAAGTAAAGTTACCAATGAACAAAGACGAAAGAGGGGATGCCTTCCGGGGGCATCCCCAAGCTTAGGAGTTTGGCTATTCTTGAATATCTTGGGGTGCCTTGGGCATCCCCAAGCTTAGGCTTTTGCCACCCTTTATTCCATAGTCCATCAAATCCTTACCCGAAACTTGAAAACTTCACAACACAACTCAACAGGAAATCTCATAAGCTCCGTTAGTGAAAGAAAACAAAACCACCACATAAGGTTCTGTAATCAACTCATTATTTATTTATATTGGTGTTAAACCTACTGTATTCCAAGTTCTCTATGGTTCATACACTTACATACTAGCCATAGATGCATCAAAATAAGCAAACAACACACGAAAAACAGAATCTGTCAAAAACAGAACAATCTGTAGCAATCTGTAACTAACGCAAACTTGTTGAAATTTAAAAATCCTACCAAAATAGGAAGTCATAAACAATTTGTTTATTGAACAGCAGCAAAAATAATCAATGCAAAATCTCGTTTCTGTGATTTATTGAAGTTTTTCTCGTGAGCGCAAAGTTTCTATTTTTCAGCAGAATCAAATCAACTCATATCATAGGTTATCCTATAGGTTCTACTTGGCACAAACACTAAATAAAACATGAAAACACATCTAAACTGAAAGTAGAAACAAAATTTATTACTAAACAGGAACAAAAATAAGAAACACAAAGAAAATTGGGTTGCCTCCCCACTAGCGCTATCGTTTAACGCCCCTGGCTAGGCATAAAAGCGAAGATAGATCTAAGTAGTGCCATCTTTGGCACTTGATTCATAGGTAGCTCGCATGATAGATTCATAAGGTAATTTGAGTTTCTTTATTGGAAAGTGCTCCATGCCTTTCTTTAATGGAAATTGGAATCTAATATTCCTTTCCTTCATATCAATAATAGCACCAATCGTTCTAAGGAAAGGTCTACCAAGAATAATAGGGCAAGAAAGATTGCAATCTATATCAAGAATGATAAAATCAACGGGCACCAAATTTCTATTAGCAACAATTAGAACATCATTGATCCTTCCCATTGGCTTTTTAATGGTGGAATCCGCAAGGTGCAAATTTAAAGAGCAATCATCAAGATCATGGAAACCTAGAATATCACATAAAGTTTTCGGAATCGTGGAAACACTAGCACCCAAATCACACAAAGCAAAACACTCATAATCTTTAATTTTAATCTTTATAGTAGGTTCCCACTCATCATTAAGTTTTCTAGGTATAGAAACTTCCAAATTAAGTTTTTCATCAAAAGATTGCAACAAGGCATCAACAATATGTTTGGTAAAAGCTTTATTTTGACTATAAGCATGAGGAGAATTAACAACGGATTGCAACAAGGAAATAAAAATTTCTAAAGAACAATTATCATAATCAAAATCCTTGAAACCCGAGATAGTGGGTTCAATACTATTTAAAGTCATGACCTCTCCAATCCCACTTTTACCAAATTTAGCATCAAGATCTAAAAACTCTGAATACTTGGGACGCCTTCTAAGTAAAGTTGACTCATCTCCAGTCCCATTATTATCCAGATTCATATAGCAAAAAAAGATCTAATAGGGGACACATCAATAACTTTAAGATCTTCATCATTATTTTCATTGAAACTAGAAGAACACGCTTTTATAAAGCAATCCTTCTTAGCATGCAATCTAGCGGTTCTTTCTTTGCATTCGTCAATGGAACTTCTCATAGCTTTGAGACACTCAGTGATATCATGCTTAGGAGAAGAAGATCTAAGTTTGAGAGAATCAACATCAAGCGAAAGTCTATCAACGTTCCTAGTCAAATCATCAACTTTGAGAAATTTTTCTTCAAGCAAAGCATTAAAATTCTTTTGAGAGATCATAAATTGTTTCACACTATTTTCAAAATCAGAGGGCATATTATTAAAATTACCATAAGAATTATTGTAGGAATTTCCATAATTATTAGAGGAATTGCTAGGGAACGGTCTAGGATTAAAGTTTCCTCTATAAGCATTGTTTCTAAAATTATTCCTACCAACAAAATTTACATCCATAGATTCATTATTATTCTCAATCAAGGTAGATAAAGGGATATCATTGGGATCAATAGAAGAACTCTTAGTAGCAAACAACCTCATAAGCTCATCCATCTTTCCACTCAAAACATTAATTTCTTCTATAGCATGCACTTTTTTACTAGTAGATCGTTAGGTGTGCCATTGAGAATAATTAGCCATAATATTATCAAGAAGTTTTGTAGCATCTCCTAACGTGATTTCCATAAATGTGCCTCCGGCGGCCGAATCTAAAAGATTTCTAGAAGCAAAATTCAATCCGGCATAAAAAATTTGTATGATCATCCATAAATTTAAACCATGAGTAGGGCAACTGCGAATCATCAATTTCATTCTTTCCCAATATTGGGAAACATGCTCATGATCAAGTTGTTTAAAATTCATAATATCATTCCTAAGCAAGATGATCTTAGCGGGAGGAAAATAATTAGAGATAAAAGCATCTTTGCACTTGTTCCAAGAATCAATACTATTTTTAGGCAAAGACGAAAACCAAACTTTAGCACGACCTCTAAGTGAAAACGGAAATAACTTCAACTTAACAATATCATTATCCGTATCTTTTTTCTTTTGCATCTCACACAAATCAACAAAGTTATTTAGATGAGTAGCGGCATCTTCACTAGGGAGGTCGGAGAATTGATCTTTCATAACAAGATTCAACAAAACAACATTGATTTCACAAGACTCAACATCATTAAGAGGAGCAATCAGAGTACTAAGGAAATCACTATTATTGGTATTGGAGAAATCACACAATTTGGTATTATCTTGCGCCATGGCAATAAGTAATCCAACACACAAGCAAAATGAAAAAGGCAAGCGAAAGAGAGAAGAAGGCAACCGGAAAAGAGAGGAGATTGGGAAAGAGAGGGCGAATAAATGGGCAAGGGTGAAGTGGGGGAGAGGAAGACGAGAGGCAAATGGCAAATAATGTAAATGCGAGGGAGACGAGTTTGTGATGGGTACTTGGTATGTCTTGACTTGAGCGAAGACCTCCCCAGCAACGGCGCCAGAAATCCTTCTTGCTACGTCTTGAGCTTGCGTTGGTTTTCCTTGAAGAGGAAAGGGTGATGCAGCACAGTAGCGTAAGTATTTCCCTCACTTTTTGAGAACCAATGTATGAATCCAGTAGGAGGCTCCTTAGAAGTCCCACGAACCTACACAAACAAACAAAGAACTCGCAACCAACACGATGAAGGGGTTGTCAATCCCTTCACGGCCACTTGCGAAAGTGAGATCTGATAGAGATAATATGATAAGATAAATATATTTTTGGTATTTTATAATATAGATGCAGAAAATAAAGATGCAAATAAAAGTGGATTGAAAACTTATATGATAAATGATAGACCCGGGGGCCATAGGTTTCACTAGAGGCTTCTCTCAAAATAGCATAAGTATTATGGTGGGTGAACAAATTACTGTCGAGCAATTGATAGAAAAGCGAATAATTATGATGTTATCTAGGCATGATCATGTATATAGGCATCACGTCCGCAATAAGTAGACCGACTCCTGCCTGCATCTACTACTATTACTCCACACATCGACCGCTATCCAGCATGCATCTAGAGTATTAAGTTCGTAAGAACAGAGTAACGCATTAAGAAAGATGACGTGATGTAAACCCCATCTTTTTATCCTCGATGGCAACAATACAATACGTGTCTTGCAACCCTTCCTGTCACTGGGTAAGAACACCACAAGATTGAACCCAAAGCTAAGCACTTCTCCCATGGCAAGAAAGATCAATCTAGTAGGCCAAACAAAACCGATAATTCGAAGAGACTTGCAAAGATAACTCAATCATACGTAAAAGAATTCAGAGAAGATTGAAATATTATTCATAGATAAACTTCATCATAAACCCACAATTCATCGGATCTCGACAAACACACCGCAAAAAGAGATTACATCGAATAGATCTCCACAAGAGAGTGGGAGAACATTGTATTGAGATCCAAAAAGAGAGAAGAAGCCAACTAGCTAATAACTATGGACCCGAAGGTCTGTGGTAAACTACTCACAACTCATTGGAGGGGCTATGGTGTTGATGTAGAAGCCCTCCGTGGTGGATTCCCCCTCCGGCATAAAGCCGACGACGGCTCCAAGATGGGATCTCACGGATACAGAAGGTTATGGTGGTGGAAATATTTATTCGGTGGCTCCACTACTAGAAAAAGGCCTGCTAGTGGCGCACCTGTTTTTGCTACTAATGGCGCACTACAGATGCTCCACTAGCATCACGCCATTAGAATTTTTTACTAATGGCGCACCACTGGTGCGCCATTAGTATACCAGATACTAATGGCGCACCTGTAGTGCGTCATTAGTATGCCTAGAGGTGCGCCATTACTATCTCACTTAGTAATGGTGCACCACATAGGAGTGCGCCATTAGTAACAATTTTTTTTGAATTTCTTTTGAATTTTTTTTTCAATTTTTTTTATTATTTTTATTTTTTTTCTTAATCTCGGGTCACTATGGCTTAATCTCAGGTCAATATGCTTAATCTCAGGTCAAATCACACTCCGTGGTCAAACTTCCCGAAAGGTCACCCATCCTCACACTACTCCAGCCCAAGCAGGCTTAACTTCAATGTTCTATCCACCCCCAACACCAGCTCACTTCACAGGCACTTGTTGATATATCTAGCATATCAATCCTATTAAACCTTGTTGATGTTTAGGACTTTGTTCATGTTCATGAGTGTGATGAAATTTTGAAAAATTATTTCAAACTTCCCGATCATATTACGTATCATATTTTGAAAAAAAATCCCGAAAAAAATTTCGATTTTTTTTGTTACTTGTGGCGCACCAAGCAAACGGTGCGCCACTAGTAAGTTTGAAATTTTTTGAATTTTTTTGCCGCCAGATCTTAAAAGCCCCGTAACTTTTTTCTGTTAGGTTTTTGAGGATTTTGAAAATGTTTAACATGGTTCCCCCAGTTAAATTTGGATGTAACTTTTCGAGTAGATGATTTTTCATATAAAAAACTTTTTCATCCGAGTTAGTGTGCAAAAGTTATGCCCATTTTACAAATGCTCGAGAGATTTTGCAAATAAAGTCAAAATTCATATTTGCAAATTTTCTCAACAACTAGACCACATCTCACATGGGAAACTTATTTTCTTTTATTTTTTTACATTTCCATCATTTTCTTTTATTTTTTTAAAATTGAAAAGGCAGTCCACATGGGGGAATTTTGGGTCAAAACTAGTAATGGCGCTCCGTTGGTGTGGTGCGCCATTACTAGTTTAACTAGTAATGGTGCACCACACCCACGGTGCTCCATTACTAACTTTGGAAAAAAATAAAGAAAATAAAGAAAATAAAAAAATAGTTAGTAATGGCGCACCGTGGGTGTGGTGCGCCATTACTAGTTAATGGCGCACCACACCCACGGTGCGCCATTACTAACTTTGAAAAAAAAAGTTTGAGAAAATATTTCAATTTTTTTACTAGTGGTGCACGGTGGATGTGGTGCGCCATTACTAGTTTAACTAGTAATGGCGCACTATCCACAGGTGCGCCATTACTAGTTTTAAAAAAAAACTAAAAAAAATTGTTACTAATGGCGCACCTTGGATGTGGTGCGCCATTAATATTTGGACACTGATGGCGCACCGACACATGGTGCGCCATTAGTATAAACTAATGGCGCACCACATGTCTGGTGCGCCATTACTAATGGCGCACCATGTGTTGGTGCGCCATTAGTGTCCATATCATCTATAGCCCTTTTTCTAGTAGTGCTCCCTGGATGTTTTCGGGGTATGTAGGCTTATATAGGAGGAAGAAGTACGTCGGTTGCCGCCCGAGGGGCGCACGAGACAGGGGGGCGCGCCCTGTAGGGTTGGGCGCGCCCCCCCACGGTCGTGGCTGCCTCGGCTGCTTCTTGACTTGCACTCCAAGTCCTCTGGATCACGTTCGTTCCAAAAATCACGCTCCCGAAGGTTTCATTCCGTTTGGACTCCGTTTGATATTCCTTTTCTTCGAAATACTGAAATAGGCAAAAAAAACAGCAATACGGGCTGGGCCTCCGGTTAGTAGGTTAGTCCCAAAAATGATATAATTGTGTAAAATAAAGCTCATAGCCATCCAAAAGAGGTAATATAATAGCATGGAACAATCAAAAATTATAGATATGTTGGAGACGTATCAAGACCATACTCCAGCAGACGGCTAACCTGGCTATCATGTACATATCATGCAAGCTGTGTTGTACAGGGATGTAGTTCTGATGAGAAATCGAAAAAAGGTTTCTTGTCATCTCGCAATATTAGGTGTCATGTGCTTCGGATCACTGCGAGGGTTAAACAACGACAACTGAGTTCCACCAAGGCGCTGGTCATTGGGGGCACATGCACGAAGACTACTCGGCTGCTGAGGGAGTCCTGGATAAGGGGGTATCCGGACAGCCGGACTGTATGCTGCGTCCGGACTATTGGACTATGAAGATACAAGATTGAAGACTCCATCCCATGTCCGTATGGGACTCTCCTTTGCGTGGAAGGCAAGCTTGGTGATTCGGATAATAGATCTCCTTTTCTATAACCGACTCTGTGTAACCCTAGCCCCCTCCGGTGTCTATATAAACCGGATGGTTTAGTCCGTAGGACAACACAATCATAATCATAGGCTAGCTCCTAGGGTTTAGCCTCTACGATCTAGTGGTAGATCAACTCTTGTAATACTCATATCATCAAGATCAATCAAGCAGGAAGTAGGGTATTACCTCCATCGAGAGGGCCCGAACCTAGGTAAACATTATGTCCCCAGTCTCCTGTTACCATTAGCCTTAGACGCAGAGTTCGGGACCCCCTACCCAAGATCCTTCGGTTTTGACACCGACATTGGTGCTTTCATTGAGAGTTCCACCGTGTCGTCGCAGTAAGGTTCGATGGCTCGCCTCGTTGTCAAGGACAACATCACCTCTGGGGGAGCGCTGACCCAAGGCCAAACTCTCCAGCTGGACGGCTTCGTCATGACCGCCCCATCGGCTGTCGCGCTGACGATGACTTCTCAGGTCATCAAAAACAGCCTCCATGTTGATTCGGAACTCGCCAAATAGATGGATCCAATGGAACTCTCCTCCCTTAACGAGCTCTTGGATTGCATTGCCGCCCTGGGCGTCGCTACAGACTATGATTGGATCGGGCATAAACCTGACCAAAGGGAGATTTGTTCTCCACCGATCACCCATGAGATCGCGGTGGCGGAGGAACATCATACGAATTCTCCCTCTATTTTGAGGACGAACTGTGTCCGGATCTCTAAGCTCTCTGAGCCGGACACCCGCTCGCGGGAGGACATGACCCAAACCCGGATCTTAGGATCGGGCGGCGGGTCAAACAAATTGGGCAACATCCCAGAGCCCAAGCCGTTAAGCTCGGAAGCTTCTTTGCCCCTAGGTCTCAGATCGGGTCAGGATTCGGATTCGAAAACACCTACCCACCCAATTTTATTCAATCTTCCGCATATTAGACAAGAGCCCCAAGAGACAGTACATCATTACTGGGCCAGATTACTCCTTGTGTTAAATAGGGTCAAGGACTGTCGCGAGGAAGACGCAATCTCCCTCTTTTGCAAAAATTGCACGGACAAAGGGATCCTCAACACTATAAGTCGCCGCGACATAGTACTCTTTGCGGACTTAGCGGCCATAGTGCAGAAATACTGCGCGATGGAAGGTGCTTGGAAAACCCAAACAAACTTCTGGGACAATCCGGCTCTCACCAAACCGTTCGTCCGAACTAAAACGGCAAACTCTCGTAAGTTACCCGATTCAATTGTCAAAAAACGAAAGCCTGATACAAGGCGCGGAACCGTATTGGAGGAATGGCTCAGGAGGCCGTGCAAAATTGACAGCACACCGGATACCACGCCAACTCATAACCTTAGAGCATGTTGGATACTCCGGCAGGTAGCAAAGAGCAGCGAGGATCTCCTCTTCAACCACACAGCAGAGCAACATCCCGCCGGAAGCAACAATACAATATTTATTGTCTTCGAGACTTTTGCCTCAAATAATAGGCGCAAGCAAGCTCAGCGCAGTCTCGCTGAAGTCTGCCATGTGGCAACAATAAACCCATGGAACAACACGGCTATAACTTACAATGCCAGTGACGAACCTCAATTCCGAACAGTCCGGGCACCAGCCGCTTTGGTCCTTAGTCCAATTGTGGACGGCTTCAGGCTCACTAAAGTGCTCATGGACGGCAGAAGCGGACTAAACCTCATCTACGAGGAAACACTTAACAAAATGGAAATTGACAAGAGCCGCATTGAGCAAAGCAGCACGACCTTTAGGGGAATCATCCCTAGTCGGGAGGTGCGATGCGCGGGAAAAATCACACTGGATGTGGTGTTTGGCACGCCGGAGAATTATAGGTCCAAAGAAATTACATTCCAAGTGGACCCGTTCAACAACGGATACCACGCCCTCTTAGGGCGGGACGCATTCACAAGTTTCTAGGCTATACCCCATTACGGGTACATGAAGCTCAAAATGCTTGGGCCCAATGGAATCATCACTCTAGCTAGTGATTTGGACGTCGCACTCCGCGCTGAAAATAAAACCGCCGCCCTCGCCTTGGAGGCATTATCAGAAGCCGTCGCGGCCAAAGAACTAACGACACTGCGAGCAACAGTGGACAGAGACGACGTGATACTCGACAAGCAACCTAAGTCCACCTCCTTCAAACCCGCGGACGAGATAGTCAAATTCCAGGTCCACCCAACGGACCCTACAAAGACAACTTCCATTGGGACACAGTTGAACCCCACAATAGACACCGCACTACGAGATTTCCTGTGTGAGAATTGGGATATCTTCGCCTGGCACCCTTCAGACATGCCGAGCATCCCACGCAGACTGGCTGAACACAGCCTCAATATACTGAAAGGATACAAGCCAGTCAAGCAGACTCTTAGGCGCTTCTCAGAGCCTAAGCGGCAAGCGATGGGAGAAGAGCTAGCCAAGCTACTTGAGGCCGGATTCATCAGAGACATCAAACATCCGGATTGGCTAGCAAACTTGGTAATGGTACCAAAGAAGGACAAATCCGAGCGATTGCCCTAAGGCTTGCCCTGAGGATCCCTTCCCCCTCCCCCGCATTGCTCAAATCACCGACGCCACCCCAGGACACGACTCATTGTGCTTCCTTGACGCATACTCTGGACACCATCAAATCAAGATGGCGGAGTCCGACCAGGCCGCAACGGCCTTAATTACGCCGTACGACCCCTCACTACAAAAAAAAGACACATCCGTGACATTTTGGGCCGAACGAGTTTTTTCTGTCATACATATGACAGTTCTATGACGATAATTGTGACAAAACCCGGTATCATCATAGATGTTTGGGCTCCTACTTCTATGACAAAAAATCATGACAGAAAATGGGATTTTCGTCCTGGGCGGGCCGGAGACGCAGCTGCATGATATTCTTTGGGCCGTCCATGACGGAAAAAACCGTGGTAGAAGTGAGGGGGAGGAAAATTTCGGGGAGTTGCCGGTTACGGTGGGAGGTCGGGGGCCGAGCGATGCGTGTTTCTCTCATACACGTACGCACGTGTGTGCGAGGCGTTGGCTCTAAATGAACCCGAGCGAGGCATTGGGCTCTAACTGAACCCGAGCGATTGGACTGCAGGCTACGCATTACTGAACCCGAGCGATCGATCGATGGCTATTAACTGAACCCGATGGAGCAATTCCTTCGCTACTGCTGCTAACTGAAGCTGATCAATTGGATGAA
>NC_041389.1:1425684-1426436 GCF_002162155.2 Triticum dicoccoides | reverse complement strand
CGCCACACCCCTCCCGATGAACAGGACCCCCGTTTTGACCGTAAGAGGTTCGTTTCCTCCGTTTTGCGGTACGCCACACCCCTCCCGATCAACATGACCCCCGTTTCGACCGTAGGAGGTCTGTTTCCTCCGTTTTGCGGTACGCCACACCGCTCCCGATCAACAGGACCCCTGTTTTGACCGTAGGAGGTTCGTTTCATCCATTTTGCGGTACGCCACACCCCTCCCGATCAACAGGACCCCGTTCCGAATGTAGGAGGTCCATTTCCTCCGTTCTGTGGTACGCCAGGCCTCGTTTCCATCGTCTGTTCTGTCCAAGCCCTCCCGATGAACACGACCATGCATTCCATTCTGACCCAGCCGGTTGGCTCCCCATGAACTTGACAACGACGCTGTTTCTCCGTTCCGACCCAGCCATGTACGTATGCGCGAGTAGGCATTCGAGACCCTGCCCGTATGTACGTATGTGGCCGTATTTTCTTTCTTGCACCCTCGCCGATGTACGTATGTGTACATGCTACGTGCGCGCCTCTACTACGACACGTGCGCACCTCTACTATGACATGTGCGCGCTTCTACATCGACCAGTATGTACATACACGTTCACGACCAGAATGACAACGCTACGTACGCTTCGACCAGGTGGGTCCCGACTGTCAGGCACTTCCTTGCCTGCGAAGATGTAGCTGGTGGGTCCCAGCAGTCAGGGGGGGGGGCGAATCATTTTTTTTGCCTGGACGCACTTCCTTGCG